>NC_143164.1:26555000-26570000 GCF_047325235.1 Durio zibethinus
GCAAGCAGTGCACCACTACCGTCATCTCTTTCTCTTGGACCATGTACTTGCATTCAGTCTCATTTAGCTTCCTACTTTCAAACGCGACTGGGCGTCCCTCCTGTATCAACACGCCCCCTATGGCAAAGTCTGATGCATCTGTATGCACCTCATACGGCTTGGCATGGTCTGGTAAGGCCAAGACTGGCTCCTCGGTCACAGCCCGCTTCAACCTGTCAAAGGCTTCCTGGCACCCTACACTCCACTCCCATGCTCTCCCTTTCTTGAGTAAGTCAGTTAATGGCGTGGCTATTGCTGAGTGACCTTTGATGAAGCGCCTGTAGTAGTTGACCAGCCCAAGGAATGATCTCAACTCAGTGACCTTGGTTGGCGGTTGCCACTCCAGGATGGCGTGTATCTTGCCTTCATCCATGCATATCCTGCCACCTCCCACTATGTGGCTAAGGAACGGGATCTCCTACTGGGCGAATGAGCACTTCTCCCTCTTGACAAACAGCCTGTGCACCCGTAACACCTCGAACACCTGTCTCAAGTGGTCTACATGCTCTGCCAAAGTCTGGCTGTAGATCACAATATCATCCAAATAAACAACAATAAACCGATCAAAGAATGACTGAAATACCTTGTTCATAAGGGTGTAGAATGTTGCTGGGGTGTTCGTGAGTTCAAAAGGCATCACCAAGAACTCATACGAACCATACCGAGTGACACATGCTGTCTTTGGCTCATCTCCCTCCGTGATCCTGAGTTGATAGTAGCCCAACCTCAAATCTAACTTGGTGAACCACCTTGCACTCTCAAGTTGATCAAACAAGTCCGTAATAAGTGGGATGGGTTACTTGTTCTTGATGGTCAGCTTGTTCAAAGCCCGGTAGTCTATGCACAGTCGTAACGACCCATCATGCTTGCACTGGAATAGAACCGGTGCACCATAGGGTGCCTTCGATGGCCTGATGAAGCCAGCATCAACTAACTCCTTGAGCTGCTTCCTCAACTCCTCCAACTCTGGTGGAGACATTCGGTAAGGGGCTCTAGCTGGTGGCTTGGCCTCGAACACCGGCTTGATCTTGTGGTCCACCTCTCTCTTAGGTGGTAGCTTACTAGGTAGCTTTACGGGCATCACATCACTAAAGGTCTTCAACACCTTTAGTTCCTCAAAGGGTGACTCAGTCTCCTTTTCCCTTGGCTCATCATATTTCAGGGCTGCCAAGAAGGTGTCTTCTTGTCTGCTTACCGCCTTGGCAAATTAGATGGCTGACACCACCCGCGACCCAACTCCAGACCCTCTCCTCAATGGCACTAGGCATTGGCACCATGCATCCAAGATGTAAACACAATCGGCAAAAGGCACAAAGAGGGTGTTAATCCGAACAAGGAAATCCAACCCAATCACAAACTCATAGTCATCAAGGGGTATTACCTTTATGGTCTCCTTGCCTTTCCAGTCTCCAAGCTGTAACTCCACTCCTCGTGCTACTCCAATGGCTAGAACCTCTTTGGAGTTCACTGTCTTAATGGTACCAGTCCCTTTTTGTACCTTTAGTCTGAGCTTTTGGGCTCTATCACCTGAAATAAAAAGATGTGAGGCACCTGTGTCCACCAGTGCGCTCACCTTCTGACCCGCAACCATTAGATCTATAAACATTAAGCCTTTTAGCTTGCGGTTCCCCTTACTCTAGGCAGCACTGAGCACCAACAACCCAAGCTTTGCTGTCCCTGACTCTGGCTCCTCATCAGATTCTTTGTCTACAGTAGCCAACTTACCCTTTTGCGGGCAATTACGTCCTATGTGGCTCCCTCCACATAGGTATGCTAGTGGCTCTGGATCCCCCTTTGCTTTCCATTTGCCTGCTGGTGGCTTCCTCTCACCATACTTGGTTGAACGGTCTCGGTTTCCATCCTTAGACTCTCGATCACGGTCTTTCCCCTTGGACTGTTTCTTTCGGTCCTTATCGTCCCTACCCTTACCCTTGGGCTTGGTAGACTCGAACTTGTTTAGAGGCTTGAACTCTATCAAGGCCTCAGCAGTAGTCATGGCTTTAGCCAAGCCATGAACTCCCCTCTTTTGTAGCTCATGCTTTACCCACGACTTCAGTCCATCCATGAAAGCAAATAAGGTGTCCTTCACACCTAGATCCGAAATCTGTAGCATCAGTTCAAAGAATTTCTGGACATACTCCCTTATGTCCCCTTGCTGGCTCAGCCTGCGCAATTTTGCCTGTGCCTCATCATCGGTATACTCTGGGTAAAATTATTCTCTGAACTCTTTTTGGAACTCTGCCCAGGTTCTAATTTTGGTGCTCTTATGCCTGACATCATCACACCTGCGCCTCCACCACAATAAGGCTACATCAGTGAGATACATAGCAGCAGTGCTTACCTTTATCACCTCGTCTTGCATGTCCATGGCCTGGAAGTACTGCTCCATACCCCAAAGGTAGTTGTCTACTTCCTTGGCCGCCCTAGTCCTTTTGAACTCCTTAGGCTTAGGGACCTCCAATATGGATTTGGACACTCCAGCAAACATGCCATTCCTAATGGCAGTCTTGCAAGCAACGAACTCACTGGTAAGCTCTTCCATCCACTGGCGCATGGCCTCCATGCCATCGCGCAAGGTTAGCACTTCAGCCTCTAAGGCCTTATTATTCTAGGTGATCATGTCCATGCCTTTGTTGAGAGCAGCTTCCAGCTCACTTTGGATCTCCTCCCCCATGGAGTCTAGCGATGCAATGTGAGTCTCTACTTCCTCAAGCTTCTCCCCCATGTCATCCATGGTCACCTCCACCTTGGCCAGCCTACCGTCCATGGTAGACCAGATATCTCTAGAACCGACTTTCTTGCCTCTTCCACGACCACGCTCCTGGGCCTCTGGTTGTTGGCTAGAAATGTCGCTTTGGGATGCCATCTCCTCAATCATGATCTAACCTACACAACACAAACACACAGAATCGAACTTGCTCTGAAACCAACTGTCATGGGCTCTGACCTTAGACTCAAAAACCGTGGGCCTTAGGCTTGGAATCTCCTCCTTTATGCCTAAGTCAGCCTAAAACACAAGCGTGCGGGCACTAGAATAATGGGAAGGGCTGATTATGCAAGTTAAAGAGAAACAGAATAAGAAGATAGAATTTTGGAAATGCTCTTGTGTTCACTGAAACATAAGTGTTTGATGGTGTACAAATGAGGGTGGAGCAGCCCTCTATTTATAGTTGAGGCTCCAGCTACACTTAATGGCAATATCCCTAGAATAAAGGCTAAAATCAAGGGATTATAAAGATTACAATCAATCAGGATGCTAACTCCTGATTTTCAGGGTCAACCAAATCTACCAGGATGCTCTTGCTGATCCTGCCTGCTTCCAGAAGCTTCACTTGCGTATCTAGCACCTTGGGCCCTTCTGGATGTAGTGCGGGTAGCTTGTATGCCAGGCCTTGGTCTCATGGGTTGGCCTGCAAGTTGGGCGGGCGTTCTGAACTCGTTTACTAGCCTTTGCGCGTAGATACCTGCCAGCACGCCTAGTCTACAGGCCTCAACCTCTGGCTCGCCTGCTAGTGCGCCTGATGTGCCGGGTGCGCCTACCTAGGGTGTGACACTAGACCCTACCTCTGACTGAGCCGTTTTTAGGGTGGGCGGGCTGTTAAATAGAAAAGATAACTCTTCCCGAGGCCTCGATCGACGTCTCCAAACTCCCTAACATTACCGTCAGCCATCGTGTCCTGGTTCAGGAATTTTAACCTGATTCCCTTTCGAAGCTCGCGTGGGACGCGCTGTCAAACGGGCTTCGCCCGTCTCTTAGGATCGACTAACCCATGTGCAAGTGCCGTTCACATGGAACCTTTCCCCTCTTCGGCCTTCAAAGTTCTCATTTGAATATCTGCTACTACCACCTAGATCTGCACCGATGGCCACTCCGCTCGGGCTCACACCTCGGGTTTTACGATGACCATCGTGCCCTCCTACTCATCGGGTCCAGGCCCTTGCCCCGACGGCTGGGTATAGGTCACGTGCTTAAGCGCCATCCATTTTCGGGGCTAATTGATTTGGCAGGTGAGTTGTTACACTCCTTAGCGGATTTCAACTTCCATGACCACCGTCCTGCTGTCTTAATTGACCAACACCCTTTGTGGGTTTTGGGTTAGTGTGCAGTTGGGCACCGTAACCCGACTTTCGATTCATCCCGTATCGCCATTTCTGCTTACCAAAAATGGCCCACTTGGAGCTCTCGATTCCGTGGCGTGGCTCAACGAAGCAGCCGCACCATCTTACCTATTTAAAGTTTGAGAATAGGTCAAGGGCGTTGTGCCCCCGATGCCTCTAATCATTGGCTTTACCCAATAGAACTCAACGGGGGCTCCAGCTATCCTGAAGGAAACTTCGGAGGGAGCCAGCTACTAGATGGTTCGATCGGTCTTTCGCCCCTATACCCAAGTTTAGGATCGATTTTGAGCCACGGGGCACATCCTGGGCTTGAGCATGTGCTGGTGCCGCATTTTTTTCGCTCGGGGCACCATCATCGGAGCATCGTCGGAGCATCGCTGAAGAGCCTAACCGGCGGCATTGGGGGTTCCGATGATTGGAGGGGCCGGGGGGTGTGCGCACATGATGTGTGATGGGTGCTGGTACTTGGCCCTTATATTGGCCCCCTATCCCTCATCAAACCTCGAGAACTCACACCCCCTTAGAGAGCATTTGAGATTTTATAGGTTTGCTGCCAGTAGCCATTAAAGTGTCTAAAATGGGGACACTTTTTTCAAACGGTCACAAAATCTTCTCCACTTCGAGTTTTTAGCTGAATTTTTTTGTGCATGTCAACAAAAATACAAGGATCACCTCTACCAAATTTGGGGACAAAACTCTTTCTAAAAAAATTTTAAAAAATCTCGAACCGTAAAAAGTTTCAAAAATTATGAAAAATAAAAAACGGGTCGTCTTGCCACGAAACTTCACATGAAGTCTTAGGGGACCATTGTATAAATTTACAAGCCATAAAAATGGCATTGGCACGTTAGAAATATGAAGATGTGGTTGAACCCACCTATCACCCGTTCGATCCCCGGCTTGCGCATCCTGCCTCTTTGGCCGGCTGAGCGCCCGCATGCTCATTTCATGGGTTGACTCAGGTATACGGAGTTCATCCCCAGTCTAAGCATACGGAGTTCATTCCTAGTCTAAGATCAGACCGGACTGAGGGTTGCGACAGTAAAATCGGTTGCACGTAGGAGGGACTGGGCCGATCCCCGGCTTGCGCATTTTACCTCTCCGACCAACTAAGCACCCGTACGCCCGTTTCGTGGGTTGGCTTAGGCATAGGGAGTTCATTCCATGTCTAAGCCCCAGTTGGACCGAGGGTTGTAGCAGCGGGACCGACAGCACGCAGAGGGGGATCGGGCCGATCCCTGGCTTGCGCAATATACCTCTTCGGCCGGCTCAGCGCCCGCACGCTCGTTTCATGGGTTGACTTAGGCATACGGAGTTGATTCCCAATCTAAGATCAGACCGGATCGAGGGTTGCGGTAGCAGGATCAACAGCACGTAGGGGGGATCGGGCCGATACCCGACTTGCGCATTCTACCTCTTTGACCGGTTGAGCGCCCGCACGCTTGTTTCTTGGGTTGCTTAGGCATACGGAATTCATTCCATGTCTAAGCATACGGAGTTCATTCCCAATCTAAGATCGGATCGGATCGAGGGTTGTAGCAGTAGGACCAACAGCAGGATCGACAGTACGCAAGGAGGGACCGGGCCGATCCCCAACTAGCGCATTCTGCCTCTCCGGTTGACTGAGCGCCCGCAAGCTCATTTCGTGGGTTGGCTTAGGCATATGGACTTCATTCCATGTTTAAGCCCCAGTCGGACCGAGGGTTGTGGCAGCAGGACCGGCAGCGAGATCGACAGCAAGTAGAGGGGGATCGGGTCGATCTTCGACTTGCACATTATGCCTCTCCGGTCGGCTTCTCTGGCCAACTCAGCACCCATACGCTCATTTTATGGGTTGACTTAGGCATACGGAGTTCATTTCAGTCTAAGCATATGGAGTTCATTCCCAGTCTAAGATCAGACCGACAGCGGGATCGGTAGCAGCACGCAAAGGGGGATCAGGCTGATCCTCGGCTTGTCCATCTTGGCTCTCTGATCGATCGAGCGCTCGCACGCTCGTTTCGTGGGTTGACTTAGGCATGTGGAGTTCATTCCTGGTCTAAGCCCCAACCGGACCGAGGGACCCGCAGTGGGATCGGCAGCACGCAGAGGGGGACCAGGTCGATCCTTGACTTACGCATTTTGGCTCTCTGGCCAGTTGGGTGCCCGCACGCTCGTTTCATGGGTTGACTTAGGCATACGTAGGTCATTCCTGGTCTTGACCAACCAAGGGCCAGAGGCTATCGATGGTGTTTGGGGCAACAACCAAGGGGGACCAATAGCGAGATCCTCAGTCAGCTCGTGCATCCTGCCCCAAGTGGTCGGTTTAATGCTCGCACGCTCGTTTCAGGGGCCGATCGGAGAGAGCGGAGTTCATTCCTGATCGGGATCGGAGGATGGGGGGCCTCGGGTCACGCCCAACCCCGGAGGGAGACGACATGAAAAAAAGGAAGGTCGGTGTGGGAAGGGATGAATCGAAGTGACAAAGGGCTGAATCTCAGTGGATCATGGCAGCAAGGCCACTCTGCCACTTACAATACCCCGTCACATATTTAAGTCGTCTGCAAAGGATTCTACCCACCGCTAGGTGGGAATTGAGCTCCAAGTAGGCCCACGTGACTCATCCGCTGGGGGGGCTACACCTACTACACTTGCCCTTAGGGGCCATGGGCCCATACTGCGAGTCGACAATCGGACGGTGGGCGCACGCGTCGCTTCTAGCCCAGATTCTGACTTAGAGGTGTTCAGTCATAATCCAACGCACGGTAGCTTCGTTCCACTGGCTTTTCAACCAAGCACGATGACCAATTGTGCGAATCAACGGTTCCTCTCGTACTAGGTTGAATTACTATCGTGATGCCGTCATCAGTAAGGTAAAACTAACCCGTCTCACGACGGTCTAAACCCAGCTCACGTTCCCTATTGGTGGGTGAACAATCCAACACTTGGTGAATTCTGCTTCACAATGATAGGAAGAGCCGACATCGAAGGATCAAAAAGCAACGTCGTTATGAATGCTTGGCTGCCACAAGCCAGTTATCCCTGTCGTAACTTTTCTGACACCTCTAGCTTTAAATCTCGAAGGTCTAAAGGATCGATAGGCCACGCTTTCATGGTTCATATTCGTACTAAAAATCAGAATCAAACGAGCTTTTACCCTTTTGTTCCACATGAGATTTCTGTTCTCGTTGAGTTTATCTTAGGACACCTGCATTATCTTTTAACAGATGTGCCACCCTAGCCAAACTCCCCACCTGACAATGTCTTCCGCTTGGATCGACCGATCGAGGCCAGCCTTGGGTCCAAAAGAAGGGGTCGTGCCCTACCTCCGATTCACGAAATAATTAAAATAACTTTAAAAGTAGTGGTATTTCAATTTCGCCTGGGGGTCCGACTTATCCTACACCTCCAAGTCTTTTCACAAAGTCGGATTAGAGTCAAGCTCAACAGGGTATTCTTTCCCCATTGATTCCACTAAGCCCGTTCCCTTGGCTATGGTTTCGCTGGATAGTAGACAGGGACAGTGGGAATCTCGTTAATCCATTCATACGCGTCACTAATTAGATGACGAGGTATTTGGCTACCTTAAGAGAGTCATAGTTACTCCCGTCGTTTACCCGTGCTTGGTTGAATTTCTTCACTTTGACATTTAGAGCACTGAGCTGAAATCACATTGTGTGAGCATCCGCAAGGACCATCGCAATGCTTTGTTTTAATTAAACAGTCAGATTTTGTACCAGTTCTAAGTCAACTGTTAATCACCTAAGGAAGGCCCCCGAGGGAGCCGTTCCCAGTCCGTCCCCTGGTCGGCACATGGTGACCTTCTTTCACCGCAGGAGCAGCTCGAACAGTGCACCAGCAGCCGATGGGTTCGAGACTGGGACCCCCATGCCTAGCCCTCATAGACAATCCTTTTCTTGAGGTTACGGATCCATTTTGCTGACTTCCCTTGCCTACATTGTTCCATCGACCAGACTCTGTTCACATTGGAGACCTGATGCAGTTATGAGTACGATAGGGTGCAGACGACACCCGATCTTTCAGATTTTCAAGGGCCACCGGGGGCACACCAGACACCACGCAACGTGTGGTGCTCTTCCGACCGTAGGACCCTACCTTCGACTGAGCCGTTTTCAGGGTGGGCGAGCTGTTAAACAGAAAAGATAACTTTTCTCGAGGCCCCTACCGACGTCTTCGGACTCCCTAACATTGCCGTCAGCTGTCACGTCCTGATTCAAGAATTTTAACCTGATTCCCTTTCGAAGCTCACGCGGGACGTGCTGTCAGACGGGCTTCCCCCATCTCTTTGGATCGACTAACCCATGTGCAAGTGCCGTTCACATGGAACCTTTCCCCTCTTCGGCCTTCAAAGTTCTCATTTGAATATTTGCTACTACCACCAAGATTTGCACTGACGATCGCTCTGCCAAGGCTCGTGCCCGAGTTTTACGACGATCATTATGCCCTTCTACTCATCGGGGCCTGGCCCTTGCCCCAACGGCTAGGTATAGGTCGTGCGCTTAAGCACCATCCATTTCCAGGGCTAGTTGATTCGGCAAGTGAGTTTTTACACACTCCTTAGCAAATTTCAACTTCCATGACCACCGTCTTGCTGTCTTAATCGACCAACACCCTTTATGGGTTATGGGTTAGTGTGCAGTTGGGCACCATAACCCGACTTTCGGTTCATCCCGTATCGCCAGTTTTGCTTACCAAAAATGGCCCACTTGGAGCTCTCGATTCCGTGGCATGGCTCAACGAAGCAGCAGCACCGTCCTACCTATTTAAAGTTTGAGAATAGGTCGAAGGCGTTGCGCCCCCGATGCCTCTAATCATTGGCTTTACCCGATAGAACTCGATGGGGGCTCCAGCTATCCTGAAGGAAACTTTGAAGGGAACCAGCTACTAGATGGTTCGATCAGTCTTTCGCCCCTATACCCAAGTCAGACGAATGATTTGCACGTTAGTATCACTACGGGCCTCCACCAGAGTTTCCTCTGGCTTCACCCCGCTTAGGCATAGTTCACTATCTTCCGGGTCCCGACGAGCATGCTCGCACTCAAACCCTTCTCAAAAGATCAAGGTCAATCGATGATGCACCCTCCCGCCAATCAAGTTCCTTGCACCTTACGGGTTTCTTGGCCCGTTGACTAGCACGCATGTCAGACTCCTTGGTCCATGTTTCAAGACGGGTCAGATGGGGAGCCTGTAGGCCAACGCTTGGATCATGCTGATGTCAGGGCACTTCAAGACAGCATGTGCTGCGTTCCATGATAGCAAGGATGACGTCTCCGTGGGCACATCCAAAGCTCGAGCTTGGGCTGTCGCCATAACTCATATTGGTCCATACCCGGAGCCGATCGGTGGATCGACTCTCGCCGTTCCACATTCGGTCGGGGCGTATCATTGACCCCCATCCGCTTCCCTCCCGACAATTTCAAGCACTCTTTGACTCTCTTTTCAAAGTCCTTTTCATCTTTGCCTCGCGGTACTTGTTCGCTATCGGTCTCTCGCTCGTATTCAGCCTTGGACGAAATTTACTGCATGATTGGGGCTGCATTCCCAAACAACCCAACTCACGGACAGTGCCTCGTGGTACGATAGGGTCTGGGCACAATGGGGCTCTCACCCTCTCCGACGCCCCTTTCTAGGGGACTTGGGCCCGGTCCACCACTGAGGACGCTTCTCTAGACTACAATTCAGACATCGAGGGCACCCGATTTTAAAGCTGGGCTCTTTCCGGTTCACTCATCGTTATCCTAGTAAGTTTCTTTTCCTCCACTTATTGATATGCTTAAACTCAGCGGGTGATCTCACCTGACCTGGGGTCGCGACGCGAGCATCGATCGAGCGATACGAGGGGTCTGAAGGGGTCCGAGTGGACAACGAGCATGCGTCATCAGGGACGAGGCACACTGGGAGCTCTACCATCGACGGTCACAGCGCTGTCATTGCTGGGGACTCACTTTTGGGCCAACCGTGACCCACGAGATCACGGGAGGCCATCTTTCGCCCACCTCCTTCCCCAGAGCCTGAGGGGCGGGGGGTTGGAGGGGGGCGACGGTGTATGACACCCAGGCAGGCATGCCCTCGACCTAATGGCTTGGGGTGCAACTTGCTTTCAAAGACTCAATGGTTCACAAGATTCTGCAATTCACACCAAGTATCGTATTTCGCTACGTTTTTCATCGATGCGAGAGTCGAGATATCCGTTATCAAGAATCGTTTCATTTTTTCACGATAAAAAAAGTCACAGACGGGATGGCAACGGTGCGCGTGGTCTGTTTTCATTTTGGTTCCTTCGCACGATTCGTGTCAGGGGTTCATTGTTCAGCGACGGGCGAGACGACGCCGATCGTTCCACCCGCCCCGTAGGGGGGACGGAGTGACCGTCTTGCCCTCCCGGAGTCGGAGGGGGCACGGGGCGCGGGGGCACCCTCACCCCCTCGGTGTTTCATTAACGCGTCTGCGGGTCATCCGTCGAGTGGGGTTTCGACAATGATCCTTCCGTAGGTTCACCTATGGAAACCTTGTTACGACTTCTCCTTCCTCTAAATGATAAGTTTCAGTTGACTTCTCACGACATCGTGGGTGGCAGACCGTCCACGTCGCCGTAATTCGAACACTTCACTAAACCATTCAATCGGTAGGAGTGACGAGTGGTGTGTACAAAGGGCAGGGACGTAGTCAATGTGAGCTAATGACTCGCGCTTACTAGGAATTCCTCGTTGAAGACCAACAATTGCAATGATCTATCCTCATCACGATGAAATTTCAAAGATTACCCGGGCCTATCGGCCAAGGCTATAGACTCATTGAATACATCAGTGTAGCGTGCGTGCGACCCAGAACATCTAAGGACATCATAGACCTGTTATTGCCTCAAACATCCTTGGCCTAAGTGGCCATAGTCCCTCTAAGAAGCTAGCCACGAAAGATCACCTTCGCGTAGCTAGTTAGCAAGATGAGGTCTCGTTCATTAATGGAATTAACCAGACAAATCGCTCCACCAACTAAGAACGGCCATGCACCACCACCCATAGAATCAAGAAAGAGCTCTCAGTCTATCAATCCTTACTATGTCTGGACCTGATAAGTTTCCCCATGTTGAGTCAAATTAAGCCGCAGGCTCCACTCCTGGTGGTGCCCTTCCGTCAATTCCTTTAAGTTTCAGCCTTGCGACCATACTCCCTCCGAAACCCAAAGACTTTGATTTCTCATAAGGTGCTGACGGAGTCCTAAAAGTAACATCTATTGATCCCTGGTCGGCATCATTTATGGTTGAGACTAGGACGGTATCCGATCATCTTCGAGCCCTTAACTTTCCTTCTTGATTAATGAAAACATCCTTGGCAAATGCTTTCGTAGTTGTTCGTCTTTCATAAATCCAAGAATTTCACCTCTGACTATGAAATACGAATGCCCCTGACTGTCATTGTTAATCATTACTCTGATCCTGAAGGCCAACACAATAGGACCGAAATCCTAAGATGTTTATCCCATGCTAATGTATACAAGCGTAGGCCTACTTTGAGCACTCTAATTTCTTCAAAGTAACAGCACTGGAGGAATGACCCAGGCAATTAAGTCCAGGAGGGCATCACCAGTAGTAGGGATGAGTAGATCGATGCTCACCATGAGACAGACCGGACGACCCAACCCTAGTTCCAACTACGAGCTTTTTAACTACAACAACTTAAATATACGCTATTGGAGCTGGAATTACCATGACTGCTGGCACTAGACTTGCCCTCTAATGGATCCTCGTTAAGGGATTTAGATTGTACTCATTCCAATTACCAGACTCATACAGCCCGGTATTGTTATTTATTGTCATTACCTCCCCGTGTTAGGATTGGGTAATTTACGCGCCTGCTGCCTTCCTTAGATGTGGTAGCCGTTTCTCAGGCTTCCTCTCTGAAATCGAACCCTAATTCTTCGTCACCCGTTACCACCATAGTAGGCCACTATCCTACCATCGAAAGTTGATAGGGTAGAATTTTGAATGATTTGATCCATCAAGTTATCATGAATCATCACAGCAATGGGCATAGCCCGCGTCGACCTTTTATCTAATAAATGCATCCCTTCCAGAAGTCAGGGTTTGTTGCACGTATTAGCTCTAGAATTACTACGATTATCTGAGTAGTAGATACCATTAAACAAACTATAACTGATTTAATGAGCCATTCGTAGTTTTACAGTTTGAATTAGTTCATACTTACACATGCATGGCTTAATCTTTGAGACAAGCATATGACTACTGGCAGGATCAACCAGGTAGCATTCATTCGGGATGTTGGCACCGCGTTGGCCTCGATGCACCGACCAAGCGATGGAGAGAGCCCAACACGGAGTACAAACATCATCCGTGTCGAGCACATGAAATGCGTAGCATCGGACGAATGGCGGCCGAGAGCCCGCGCCCGCTAAACATTCTGCATTCGAGAGCACGATCGAATGCCGGTGCACCAATGCGGCCACGAAGGATTAGGTGGTGCGCTTGGGACACTGGCCACGATTGACATTTGACCCGTGGCCTTTCGGGACATGAGACTGATGAAGGATGGCAAGACATCCGATTTCCATCGATTCAAGTATGAAACACAGGATCCCGATCGCGCCCCCTGAGTATGATGATTGCATGGGGGGAGATTGAAGAGGATGACGGGTTGACAGTTTGATGCATTGAGCATGGAGCCGACCAACACGCACAACCATAGCACCACTCATATGCCCATTGTGTACAAGTCGCAGCATCCACGCACGCCGATCCATAACCCACCCGATCGATTACCCGACAAGCGAGCAAAGGAAATGATGTATGAGGCCACGCCACAACCGCTTGGCACGAGAAAAACATGAGCAAGGGCCATGAGACTACCCCTACCATCTGACAGGCAACAACAAAGCGACACCACCAATGCTTGGCCCGATCGGGACCGCATGCGCGAGCTCCGTTGACACCACCCCAGGGGGACATTATCCGATTCAGGGACTTGTTCTTGGGGTCTCCGAAAGCGTTGGCTACGTGTATGGCCTCGTCGAGGCCTAGGCATTTTTGTGGTCGACAAGAAGGGACCGCGAGGGTGTCAAATACCGAGAGACCTGGCTGGGCCAAGCCCGTAACCGTGGCTTCTGCTGGCACCACCTTAGGGAGCCGTTGCCCTAGATGTATGCAATGAGAGGCCCATCACGCACACCTACTCCCCCCGTGGGGGGGAAAGGGGGTACCGGACCACCACCCCCTAAAGAGCATTAAAGATTTTATAGATATGCTACCAGTAGACATTAAAGTGTCTGAAATAGGGACACTTTTTCCAAATAGGCATATCCCTCACCGAGGGTGAGCAGGTGCCGATGGTGGTTGGGGCATGTGCCGGTACCAAGGGCCAGCGCGTGCAGATGGTGGTCGATGCGACTGCCCGCACCAAGGGCCAGTGTGTGCTGATGGTGGTCGAGGCAACCGCCTACACCAGATCGAGGCATGTGCCCGCAACAAGGCCCGGCATGTGCCGATGGTGTTCGAGGCAACCGCCCACACCAAGGGCCATCTTCTACCAATAGTGGTCGAGGTAAGAGCCCACACCGAGGGTTGGCTTGTGCCGATGGTGCTCGAGGCAACCACCCACACCAAGGGCCATCTTCTACCGATGGTGGTCGAGGCAACCGCCCGCACCAAGGCCCAGCATGTGTCGATGGTGTTCGAGGCAACCGCCTGCACTAGGGGCCAGCATGTGCCGATGGTGTTCGAGGCAACCGCCCGCACCAAGGGCCATCTTCTATCGATGGTGGTCGAAGTAAAAGCCTACACCTAGGGTCGACTTGTGTCGATGGTGCTTGAGGTAATCGCCCGTACGAAGGCCTAGCACGTGTCGATAGTGTTCAAGGCAACCACCCGTACCGAGGCCCAGCATGTGTCGATGGTGGTCGAGGCAACCGCCCGCACCAAGAACCAGCATGTGCCAATGGTGTTCGACACAACCGCCGGCACCAAGGGCCATCTTGTGCCGATGGTGGTCGAGGCAACCACCCACACCAAGGGTCAGCTTGTGTTGATGGTGGTCGAGGCAACCGCCCGCACTAGGGGCCATTTTCTACCGATGGTGGTCTAGGCAACCGCTCGCACTAGAGGCCATTTTCTATCGATGGTGGTCGAGGCAACCGCCCGCACCAAGGCCTAGCACGTGCCGATGGTGTTCGAGGCAACCGCTCTTACCAAGGCCCGGCATGTGCCGATGGTGGTCGAGGTAACCGCCCGCACCAAGGCCCGGCATGTGTCGATGGTGTTCAACGTAACCACTTGCACCAGGGGCCATCTTGTGCCGATGGTGGTCCAGGCAACCGCCCGCACCAAAGGTCATCTTGTGCTGATGGTGGTCAAGGCAACCACCCGCACTAAGGGTCAGCTTGTGCAGATGGTGGTCGAGGCAACCATCTGCACCAGGGGCCATTTTCTACCGATAGTGGTCGAGGCAAGAGCCTGCACCAAAGGCCGGCTTGTGCCGATGGTGGTCGAGGCAACCGCCCGCACTAGGGGCCATCTTCTATCGATGGTGGTCGAGGCAACCACCTGTACCAAGGCCCAACATGTGTCGATGGTGGTCGAGGCAAGAGCCCGCACTAAGGGTCGACTTGTATCGATGGTGCTTGAGGTAATCGCCCATACCAGGGGCCATCTTCTGCCAATGGTGGTCGAGGCAACTATCTGCACCAAGGCCCAGCATGTGCCGATGGTGGTCGAAGCAACCGCCCGCACCAGGGGCCAGCATGTGCCGATGGTGTTTAACGCAACCGCCCGCACCAGGGGCCATTTTGTGCCGATGGTGGTCGAGGCAATCGCCCGCACCAAGGGCTGACTAG
>NC_143164.1:26580000-26585000 GCF_047325235.1 Durio zibethinus
AGGAAAGAGCCCGCACCAAGGGCTGGCTTGTGTCGATGGTGCTCGAGGCAACCGCCCGCACCAAGGGCCATCTTCTACCAATGGTGGTCGAGGAAACCGCCCGTACCAAGTCTCAGTACGTGCCGATGGTGTTTAAGGCAACTGCCCGCACCAGGGGCCAGCATGTGCTGATGGTGTTCGAGGCAACCGCCCACACTAGGGGCCATCTTCTGCCAAAGGTGGTCGACGTAAGAGCCCACACCAAGGGTCAGCTTGTGCCGATGGTGCTCGAGGCAACCGCCTGTACGAAGGCCTAGCACATGCTGATGGTGTTCGAAGAAACCGCCCGCACTGAGGCCCAGCATGTGCCGATGCTGGTCGAGGTAACCGTCCGTACCAAGGCCTAGCATGTGCTGATGGTATTCGATGCAATCACCTGCACCAGGGGCCATCTTGTGCCGATGGTGGTCGAGGCAACCACCCGCACCATAGGTCGACTTGTGCCGATAGTGGTCGAGGCGACCGTTCACACCAGGGCCTATTTTCTACCGATGGTGGTTGAGGCAACCGCCCACACCAAGGCCTAGCACGTGTCGATGGTGTTTGAGGCAACCGCCTGCACCAAGGCCCGACATGTGCCAATGGTGGTCGAGGTAACTGCCCGCACCAAGGCCCGGCATGTGCCGATGGTGTTCGATGCAACCGCCTGCACCAGGGGCCATCTTGTGCCGATGGTGGTCGATGCAACCACCCGTACCAAGGGTCTTCTTGTGCCGATGGTGGTCGAGGCAACCGCCCGCACGAAGGGCCATTTTCTGTTGATGGTGGTCGAGGCAAGAGCTCGCACCAAGGGTCGGCTTGTGCCAATGGTGGTCGAGGTAACCGCCCGCACAAAGGCCCAGCATGTGCCAATGGTGGTCGAGGTAAGAGCCCGCACCAAGGGTCGACTTGTACCGATGGTGCTCGAGGTAACCGTCCGTACCAGGGGCCATCTTTTATCGATGGTGGTCGAGGTAACTTCTCACACCAAGGCCCAGCATGTGCCGATGGTGTTCGAGGCAATCGCCCGTACCAAGGCCCAACATTTGTCGATGGTGGTCGAGGCAACCACCTGCACCAAGGCTCAACATGTGCCGATGGTGTTCGACATAACCGACGTCACCAAGGGGCCATCTTTTGCCAATGGTGTTCGAGGCAACCTCCTACACCAGGGACCATCTTCTGCCGATGGTGGTCAAGGCAACCGCCCATACCAAGGCCTAGCATGTGCCGATGGTGTTTGATGCAACCGCCCGCACCAGAGGCCATCTTGTACCGATGGTGGTCGAGGCAACCAACCGCACCAAGGGCCAGCTAGTGTCGATGGTGTTCGAGGTAACTGCCCACACCAAAGCTTAGCATGTGGTAATGGTGGTCAAGGCAATAGCCCGCACCATGGCCCAGCATGTGCCGATAGTGTTCGATGCAATTGCTCGTACCATGGGCCATCTTGTGCTGATGGTGGTCGAGGCAATCGCCCGTACCAAGGGCCAGCTTGTGCCGATAGTGGTTGAGGCAACCGCCCGTACCAAGGGTCGGCATGTGCCGATGGTGATCGAGGCAACCGTCCGCACCAGGGCCCAGCTTGTGCCAATGGCGGTCGAGGCAAGTGCCCGTACTAAAGGGTAGCCTGTGCCGATGATGGTCGATGCATGTGGCATCACCATGCGCCATCATGTGCCATTGATGGTCGAGACCTTGGCCGAAGTTCGATTTTGAGCCATAGTGCACATGTTGGGCTCGAGCATGCGCTAGTGCCACATTTTTTTCACCCGGGGCACCATCACCGGAGCATCGTCAGAGCATCATCGGAGAGCCTAACCGATGGCATTGGGGGTTCCGACGATTGGGGGGGCCAAGGGGTGTGCACACAAGATGTGCGATGGGTGCTGGTACTTGGCCCTTATATTGGCCCCCTATCCCTGATCAAACCTTGAGAACTCACACCCCCTTAAAGAGCATTTGAGATTTTATAGGTTTACTGTCAGTAGCCATTAAAGTGTCTGAAATGGAGAAACTTTTTTCAAACGATCACAAAATCTTCTCCACTATAAGTTTTTAGCTGAATTTTTTTGTGCATGCCAACAAAAATACAAGGATCACCTCTACCAAATTTGGGGACAAAACTCTTTCTAAAAAAATTTTAAAAAATCTTGAACTACAAAAAGTTTCAAAAATCATGAAAAATAGAAAACGAGTCGTCTTGCCACGAAACTTCACAGCGGACCATTGTATGAATTTACAAGCCATAAAAATGGCATTGGCATGGTAGAAATATGAAGATGTGCTTGAACCCACCTACCACCCGTTCGATCCCTAACTTGCGCATCCTGCCTCTCTGGCCGGTTGAGCGCCCGCACGCTCGTTTCGTGGGTTGACTTAGGCATATGGAGTTCATCCCCAGTCTAAGCATACAGAGTTCATTCCCAGTCTAAGATCGGATTGGACCAAGGGTTGCGGCAGCAGGATCGGTAGCATACAGGGGGGATCGAGTCGATCCTCGGCTTGCGCATTCTGCCTCTCCGATCAGCTAAGCGCCCGCACGCCTGTTTCATGGGTTGGCTTAGGCATAGCGACTTCATTCCATGTCTAAGCCCCAGTCGGACCGAGGGTTGTGGCAGCGGGACTGACAGCACGCAGAGAGGGACTGGGTCGATTCTTGGCTTGCGTATTATGCCTCTTCGGCCGACTCAACGGTCGCACGCTTGTTTTGTAGGTTGACTTAGGCATACGGAGTTCATTCCCAATCTAAGATCGGACCAGACCAGGGGTTGCGGTAGCAAGATCGACAGCACGTAGGAGGGATCGAGTCGATCCCCAGTTTACGCATTCTGCCTCTTCGACTGGCTGAGCGCTCGCACGTTCGTTTAATGGGTTGGCTTAGGCATACGGAGTTCATTCCATGTCTAAGCATACGGAGTTCATTCCCAGTCTAAGATTGGATCGGACCGAGGGTTACGGTAGCAGGACCAGTAACAGGATCGACAGCTCACAGGGGGGATCGGGTCGATCCCCGGCTTGCGTATCCTACCTCTCTGGCCGGCTGAGCGCCCACACGCTCATTTCGTGGGTTGACTTAGGCATACGGAGTTCATCCCTAGTCTAAGCATACAAAGTTCATTCTTAGTCTAAGATCGGACCGGACCTAGGGTTACGACTGCAGGATCGACAGCACGTAGGGGGGACCAGACCGATCTTTGGCTTGTGCATTCTGCCTCTTCAGCCGGCTGAGCGCCCGCATGTTCGTTTCATGGGTTGTCTTAGGCATACAGAGTTTATTCCATGTCTCAGCCCCAACCGGACCGAGGGTTATGGTAGCAGAACCAGCAGCGGGATTGGTAGCACGTAGAGAGGGATCAGGTTGATCCCTGACTTACGCATTATGCCTCTCCGATCGGCTTCTCCGATCGGCTCAGCGCCTACACGCTCGTTTCGTGGGTTGACTTAGGCATACGGAGTTCATTCCCAGTCTAAGCATACGGAATTCATTCCCAATCTAAGATCGAATCGATATCGGGATCGGTAGCAGCATACAGAGGGGGATCGAGCCGATCCTCGACTTATGCATCCTGGCTCTCCGTCTGGCTGAGCGTCCATATGCTCGTTTCGTGGGTTGACTTAGGCATGCGGAGTTCATTCCCGGTCTAAGCCCCAACCAAACCGAGAGACCCGCAGCGAGATCGATAGCATGCAGAAGGGGACTAAGTCGATCCTTGACTTACGCATTCTGGCTCTCTGATCGGCTGAGCACCCGTACGCTCATTTCATAGGTTGACTTAGGCATACGTAGTGCAATCCATGTCTCGACCAACCAAGGGCCACAAGCTATCGATGACGTTTGGGGTAACAACCGAGGGGGACCAGCAGCTGGATCCTCGGTCGACTCACGCATCCCACCCCCACACTCTCATTTCGAGGGCCGATCAGGACGACAAAGTTTGTTCCCGATCGAGATTAGATGATGGGTGCCCCGGGCCACGCCCAACCCTGAAGGAGGGTGACGTGAAAAGAAGAAAGGTCGGAGGGGGGAGGGATGAATTGAAGCGACAAAGGGCTGAATCTCAGTGGATCATGGCAGCAAGGGCACTCTACCACTTACAATACCCTGTCACATATTTAAGTTGTCTGTAAAGGATTCTACGCACCGCTCGATGGGAATTGAGCTCTACGGAGGCCCGTGCGGCTTGTCCGCTGTGGGGGCTGCACCTACGGCACGTGACCTTGGGGACCATGGGCCCCTACTGTGGGTCGACAATTAGGTGGTAGGCGCGCACGTCACTTCTGTCTCGAATTTTGACTTAGAGGCGTTCAGTCATAGTCCAGCGCATGGTAGCTTCATGCCACTGGTTTTTCAACCAAGCGTGATGACCAATTGTGCGAATCAATGGTTCCTCTCATACTAGGTTGAATTACTATCGCGATGCCGCCATCAGTAGGGTAAAACTAACCTATCTCACGACGGTCTAAACCCAGCTCACGTTCCCTATTGGTGGGTGAACAATCCAACACTTGGTGAATTCTGCTTCATAATGATAGGAAGAGCCGACATCGAAGGATTAAAAACCAACGTCGCTATGAACGCTTGGCTGCCATAAGCCAGTTATCCCTGTGGTAACTTTTCTGACACCTCTAGCTTCAAATCTTGAAGGTCTAATAGATCAATAGGCCACGCTTTCACGGTTCATATTCGTATTGGAAATCAGAATCAAACGAGCTTTTACCCTTTTTTTCCACATAAGATTTCTGTTCTCATTGACCTCATCTTAGGACACCTATGTTATCTTTTAATAGATGTCCTGCCCCAGCCAAACTCTCCACCTAACAATGTCTTCCGCCTAGATCGACCAATCGAGGCTGGCCTTCGGTCCAAAAGAAAGGGTCGTGCCCCACCTCCAATTCATAAAATAAGTAAAATAATGTTAAAAGTAGTGGTATTTCAATTTCGCCCGAGGGCTCCCACTTATCCTACACCTCTCAAGTTA
>NC_143164.1:26590000-26592500 GCF_047325235.1 Durio zibethinus
TGCCCCTGGGTACGATGACCGCATGGGGGAGATTGAAGAGGATGACGGGTTGACAGTTTGATGCATCGAGCATGGAGCCTGCCAACATGTACAACCATAGCACCACTAATATGCCCATTGTGTACAAGTGGCAGCATCCACGCACGTCAGTCCACAACCCACCCGATCGATTACTCAACGAGAGAGTGGAGGAAACGATGTTCGAGGCCACACCACAACCGCTTGGCATGAGAAAAACATGAGCAAGGGCCACGAGACTACCCCTGCCATCCGATAGGCAACAACAAAGTGACACCACCAATGCTTGGCCCGACCGAGATCGTACGCACGAGCTTCGTTGACACCACCCCAAGGGGACGTTGCTCGATTCAAGGACTTGTTCCTGGGGTGTTGGGCAGCGTTGGCTGTGTGCATGGCCTCATCGAGGCCTGGGCATTTTTATGGTCGACAAGAAGGGATCGCGAGATCGTCAAATATCGAGAGACCTGGCTGGGCGAAGCCCGCAACCGAGGCTTCTGCTCGATCCACCCTAGGGAGCCGTTGCCTGATTTAGGGACTTGGTATGGGGTCTAGGGCAGCATCCATCGCATGCACGGGCTCGAGCTCAATTCCCTTTTTCCGCATGCATGCCAACCGATCGAGGCCATGGGCGCTTACCGGTCACCGGAGCAACCAGTCATCGGATAAAATGGTCGAAAGGCATGCACACCCTGTATTTCGCTCGAGGGACGTTGCCCTGGGTGTACGCAATAGGAGGCCCATCACGCACACCTACTCCCCCCGTGGGGGGAGAAAGGGTGCAGGACCACCACCCCCTAAAGAGCATTAGAGATTTTACAGATATGCTACCAGTAGATGTTAAAGTGTCTGAAACGAGGACACTTTTTCCATACAGGGATATCCCGCACCGAGGGTGAGCAAATGTCGATGGTGGTTGGGGCATGTGCCTGCACCAAGGGCCAATGCGTGTCGATGGTGGTCGATGTGACTGCCTTCACCAAGGGCCAGCATGTGCCAATGGTAGTCGGGGCAACCGCCCACACCATATCAAGGCATGTGCCCACACCAAGGCCAGGCATGTGCCTATGGTGTTCGAGGCAACCGCCTACACCAGGGGCCATCTTCTACCGATGGTGGTCGAGGCAAGAGCCCATACCAAGGGTCGGCTTGTGCCGATGGTGCTCGAGGCAACCGCCCGCACCAAGGGCCAGCTTCTATCGATGGTGGTCGAGGTAACTGCCCGTACCAAGGCCCAGCATGTGCCGATGGTGTTCGAGGCAACCGCTCGTACCAGGGGCCAACATGTGCCGATGGTGTTCAAAGTAACCGCCCGCACCAGGGGCCATCTTCTGCCGATGGTGGTCGAGGCAAGAGCCCACACCAAGGGCCAACTTGTGTCGGTGGTGCTGGAGGTAACCGCCCGTACGAAGGCTTAGCACGTGTCGATGGTGTTCGAGGCAATCGCCGTATCGAGGCCCAGCATGTGCCGATGGTGGTCGAGGTAACCGCCCACACCAAGGCCTAGAATGTGTCGATGGTATTCGATGCAACTACCTACATCAGGGGCCATCTTGGGTCGATGGTGGTCGAGGCTACCGCCCGCACCAAGGATGGGCTTGTGTCAATGGTGGTCGAGGCAACCGCCCTTACCAGGGACCATTTTCACCGATGGTGGTCGAGGTAACCGCTTGCACCAAGGCCTAGCATGTGCTGATGGTGTTCGAGGCAACCGCCTGCACTAAGACCCGGCATGTGCCGATGGTGTTCGACATAACTACCCGTACCAGGGGCCATCTTGTGCCGATGGTGGTCGAGGCAAACGCCCACACCAAGGGTCATCTTGTGTCGATGGTGGTCAAGGCAACCGCCTGTACCAAGGGTCAGCTTGTGCAGATGGTGGTCGAGGCAACAGTTCGCACCAGAGGCCATTTTCTACCAATGATGGTTGAGGCAAGAGCCCGCACCAAGGGTCAGCTTATGCCGATTGTGGTTGAGGCAACCGCCCGCACCAGGACCCATCTTCTGCCGATGGTGGTTGAGGCAACCGCCTGCACCAAGGCCCAGCAAGTGTCGATGGTGTTTGACGCAAGCACCCGGACCAGGGGCCATCTTGTACCGATAGTGGTCGAGGCAACCACCCGCACCAAGGGCCAGCTAGTGCCGATGGTGCTCGAGGTAACCGCCCACACTAAGGCTCGACACGTGCCGATGGTGTTTAAGGCAACTGCCTGCACCAAGGGCCATCTTCTACCGATGGTGGTCAAGGCAACCACTCACACCAAGGCCCAGCATGTGCCAATGGTGTTCGACGCAACCGCTCGCACCAGGGGCCATCTTGTACTGATAGTGGTCGAGGCAACCACCCTCACCAATGGCCGGTTGATGTTGATGGTGTTCAAGGCAACTGCCCACACCAAGGCTCGGCATGTGTCGATGGTGGTCGACGCAACTGGCCGCACCATGGCCCAACATGTGCCGATGGTGTTCGATGCAACCACCC
>NC_143164.1:26597500-26605000 GCF_047325235.1 Durio zibethinus
TCGGTGGTGCACCCACGAGGGATCTCACCAATTAGCTTTCTTGCGCCTAACGGGTTTCCTGGCCCATTGACTCACACACATGTTAGACTACTTGGTCCATGTTTCAAGACGGGCCGGATGGGGAGCCCGTAGGCCAACACCTGGAGCACGCTGGTGCCGGGGCACGTCAAAATGGTTCGTGCTACGTTCCATGATCACGGCGACGATGTCTCCGTGGGCACATCGAAAGCCTGGGCTTGGGCCGTCGCCGTGACCCGTGTAGGTCCACGCCTCGAGCCGATCGACGGACCGGCTCTCACCGTTCCACATCCGACCGGGACGTATCGTCGGCCCCCATCCGCTTCCCTTCTGGCAATTTCAAGCACTCTTTGACTCTCTTTTCAAAGTCCTTTTCATCTTTCCCTCGTGATACTTGTTCGCTATCGGTCTCTCACCCGTATTCAGCCTTGGACGGAATTTACCACCCGATTGGGGCTGCATTCCCAAACAACCTGACTCGTGGACAGCGCCTCGTGGTGCGACAAGGTTTGGGCACAACGGGGCTCTGACCCTCTTCGATGCCCTTTTCTAGGGGACTTGGGCTTGGTCCGCTGCTGAGGATGCTTCTCCAGACTATAGTTCAGATGTCGAGGGTGCCCGATTCTCAGGCTGGGCTCTTCCCGGTTCACTCACCGTTATTAGGGGAATCCTGGTAAGTTTCTTTTCCACTGCTTATTGATATGCTTAAACTCAACGGGTGATCCTGCCTGACCTGGGGTCGTGACGCGAGCATTGACCGAGTGATATGGGGGGTCTGAAAGGGTCCAGTTGGACAACGAGCATGCGTCACCGGGGATGAGGCACGTCGGGAGCTCTACCACCGACGGTCACAGTGCTGTCATTGCTAGGGACTCACTTTTGGGCCAACTGTGACCCACGGGATCACGGGAGGCCATCTTTCGCCCGCCCCCTTCCCTCGGAGCCCGAGGGGCCAGAGGTCGGAGGGATGGCGATGATGCATGACACCCAGGCAGGCGTGCCCTCGGCCTAATGGCTTGAGGTGCAACTTGCGTTTAAAGACTCGATGGTTCTCGAGATTCTACAATTCACACCAAGTATCGCATTTCGCTACATTCTTCATCGATGCGAGAGCTGAGATATCCGTTGTCGAGAGTCATTTCATTTTTTCATGACAAAAGGAGTCACGGGGCCACCCACGTACGCACCACGGACAGGATGGCGATGCCGCGAGCGTTCTATTTTCATTTCGGTTCCTTGGTGCGATTTGTACCGAGGGTTCATTGTTCGGTGGCCGGTGAGATGACGCCGATCGTTCCACCCACCCCGTAGGGGGGACGGAGCGACTGTCGCACCCTCCCAGGTTGAAGGGGGTCGGGGCACGGGGGCACCTTCGCCCCTTCGGTGTTTCATTAATGCGTCGACGGGTCATCCGTCAAGCAGGGTTTCGACAATGATCCTTCCACAGGTTCACCTATGAAAACCTTGTTACGACTTCTTCTTCCTCTAAATGATAAGGTTCAGTGGACTTCTCGCGACGTCGTGAGTGGCGGATCGTCCACGTTGCCACGATCCGAACACTTCACCAGACCATTCAATCGGTAGGAGCGACGGGCGGTGTGTACAAAGGGCAGGGACGTAGTCAACGTGAGCTAATGACTCGCGCTTACTAGGAATTCCTCTTTGAAGACCAACAATTGCAATGATCTATCCCCATCATAATGAAATTTCAAAGATTACCCGGGCCTGTCGGCCAAGGCTATAGACTCGTTGAATACATCAGTGTAGCACGCGTGCGGCCTAAAACATCTAAGGGCATCACAGACCTGTTATTGCCTCAAACTTCCTTGGCCTAAGTAGCCATAGTCCCTCTAAGAAGTTAGCCATGAAGGATCATCTCTGCATAGCTAGTTAGCAGGCTGAGGTCTCGTTCGTTAACGTAATTAACTAGACAAATCGCTCCACCAACTAAGAACGACCATGCACCACCACCCATAGAATCAAGAAAGAGCTCTCAGTCTATCAATCCTTACTATGTCTGGACCTGGTAAGTTTCCCCGTGTTGAGTCAAATTAAGCCACAGGCTCCATTCCTAGTGGTGCCCTTTCGTCAATTCCTTTAAGTTTCAGCCTTGTAACCATACTCCCTCCAGAACCCAAAGACTTTGATTTCTCATAAGGTGCCGGCAGAGTCCTAAAAGCAACATCCGTCGATCCCTGGTCGGCATCGTTTATGGTTGGGACTAGGACGGTATCTGATCATCTTCGAGCCTTCAACTTTCGTTCTTGATTAATGAAACCATCCTTGGCAAATGCTTTCGCAGTTGTTCATCTTTCATAAATCCAAGAATTTCACCTTTGACTATGAAATACGAATGCCCCCGACTATCCCAGTTAATCATTACTTCGATCTCGAAGGCCAACACAATAGGATCGAAATCCTATGATGTTATCCCATGCTAATGTATACAAGCATAGGCTTGCTTTGAGCACTCTAATTTTTTCAAAGTAACAGTGTCAGAGGAATAACCCGGGTAATTAAGTCCAGGAGTGCATCACTGGCAGTAGGGACGAGTAGATCGGTGTTCATCGTGAGGGAGATCGGACGACCCAACCCTATTTCTAACTACATGCTTTTTAACTGCAACAACTTAAATATATGCTATTGGAGCTGGAATTACCGTGGCTGCTGGCACCAGACTTGCCCTCCAATGGATCCTCGTTAAAGGATTTAGATTGTACTCATTCCAATTACCAGACTCATAGAGCCCGGTATTGTTATTTATTGTCACTACCTCTCCATGTCAAGATTGGGTAATTTGTGCACCTGCTGCCTTCCTTGGATGTGGAAGCCGTTTCTCAGCTCCTTCTCCAGAATCAAACCCTAATTCTTCGTCACTCGTCACGACCATAGTACGCCACTATCCTACCATCGAAAGTTGATAGGGCAAAAATTTGAATGATGCGTCACCGGCACAAAGGCCGTGTGATCCGTCGAGTTATCATGAATCATCAGAGCAACGGGCATAGCCCGTGTCGACCTTTTATCTAATAAATGCATCCCTTCTAGAAGTCAGTGTTTGTTGCACGCATTAGCTCTAGAATTACTACGGTTATCCGAGTAGTAGATACCATCAAACAAACTATAACTGATTTAATGAGCCATTCGTAGTTTCACAGTCTGAATTAGTTCATACTTACACATGCATGGCTTAATCTTTGAGACAAGCATATGACTATTGGCAGGATCAAGCAGGTAGCATTCATTCAAGACGTTGGCACCGTATGGGCCTCGACGTACTGATCGAGCGGTGGAGAGAGCCCGACGCGGAGTGCAAGCGTCGTGTGTGTCGAGCACGTGAAATGCGTAGCATCGAACGAATGGGGGCCGAGAGCCCGCGCCCGCTAAACGTTCCGCATCCGAGAGCACGATCGAATGTCGATGCACCAATGTGGCCATGGAGGATTGGCTGGCGTGCTTAGGACACCGGCCACGATTGACGTTCGACCCGTGGCCCCTCAGGACATGAGACAGATGAGGGATGGCGAGACATCCAGTTTCCATCGATTTAGGTATGCAACACAGGATCCCGATCACGCCCCCTGGGTACGATGACCGCATGGGGAGAGATTGAAGAGGATGACGAGTCAACAGTTTGATGCATCGAGCATGGAGCCTGCCAACACGCACAACCATAGCACCACTCATATGCCCATTGCGTACAAATGGCAGCATCCATGCGCGCCGGTCCACAACCCACCCGATCGATTACTCGATGAGTGAGCGGAGAAAATGACGTGCAAGGCCACGTCACAATCGCTTGGCACGATAAAAACATGAGCAAGGGCCATGAGACTACCCCTACCATCCGACAGGCAACAACAAAGCGACACCACCAATGCTTGGCCCGATCGGGACCGCACGCGTGAGCTCCCCTGACACCACCCTAGGGGGACATTGCCCGATTCAGGGACTTGTTCCTGGGGTCTCGGGCAGTGTCAGCTGCATGCACAACCTCGTCGAGGCCTAGGCATTTTTGTGGTCGACAAGAAGGGACCGCGAGACCATTAAATATCGAGAGACCTGGCTGGGCCAAGCCCGCAACCGCGACTTCTGCTCGCACCACCCCAGGGAGCCGTTGCCCGATTGAGGGACTTGTTCTAGGATCTAAGATAGCATTCGCTGCATGCACGGGCTCGAGCTCAATTCCCTTTTTTCATATGCACACGAACAGGTTGAGGCCATGGGTACCTACCGGTCACTGAAGCAACCAGTCGTCGGATAAAATGGTCGGAAGGCATGCACGCCCTGTATTTCACTCGAGGGACGTTGCTCAGGGTGTACGCAATGGGAGGCCCATCACGCACACCTACTCCCCCCGTGGTGGTCGAGGCAACCACCTGCACTGAGGCCCAGCATATGCCGATGGTGGTCGAGGCAACCACCCGCACCAAGGCCCAGCATGTGTCGATGGTGTTTGACGCAATCGCCTACACCAAGGGCCATCTTGTGCCGATGGTGGTTGAGGCAATAGCCGCACCAAGGGTTAGCTTGTGTCGATGGTGGTCTAGGCAACCGCTTGCACCAAGTGCCATTTTCTACCGATAGTGGTCGAGGCAACCACCCGCACCAAGGCCTAGCACATGCCGATGGTTTTCGAGGCAACCGCCCGCACCAAGGCCTGACATGTGTCGATGGTGGTCGAGGCAACCACCCACACCAAGGGTCGTCTTGTGTCGATGGTGGTCGAGGCAATTGCCCGCACTAAGGGTCGGCTTGTGCAAATGGTGGTCGAGGCAACCGCCTGCACCAAGGGCCAGCTTATGCCGATGGTGGTCGAGGCAATCGCCTGCACCAGGGGCCATCTTTTACCGAAGGTGGTCGAGGTAACCACCCGCACCAAGGCCCAGCATGTGCCAATGGTGGTCGAGGTAAGAGCCCACACCAAGGGTCAGCTTGTATCGATGGTGCTCGAGGCAACCGCCTGCACCAGGGGCCATCTTCTGTCGATGGTGGTCGAGGCAACCGCCTGCAGCAAGGCCCAGCATGTGTCGATGGTGTTCGAGGTAACCGTTCGCACCAAGGCCTAGCATGTCCCAATGGTGGTCGAGATGACCACCCGTACCAAGGCCCAGCATGTGCCAATGGTGTTTGACGCAATCGCTAGCACCAGAGGCCATCTTGTGCTGATGGTGGTCGAGGTAACTGCCTGTACCAAGGGTCGGCTAGTGCCGATGGTGCTCGAGGTAACCACCCGCACTAAGGCCCGGCACGTACCGATGGTGTTCGAGGCAACCGCCTGCACCAAGGGCCATCTTCTACCGATGGTGGCCGGTAATCGCCCGCACCAAGGGCCAGCTAGTGCCGATGGTGCTTGAAGTAACCCCCCGCACCAAGGCCCAGCACATGCCGATGGCGTTCGAGGTAACCGCCTGCACCAGGGGCCATCTTCTACCGATGGTGGTCGAGGTAACCACCCACACCAAGGCCCAGCATGTGCCGATGGTGTTCGATGCAACCGCCCGCACCAGGGGACATCTTGTGCCGATGGTGTCGAGGTAACCACCTGTACCAAGGGCCAGCTGGTGTCAATGGTGTTCGAGGCAACCGCCCACACCAAGGCTTGACATGTGCTGATGGTGGTCAAGGTAATCGCCCGTACCACGACCCAGCATGTGCCGATGGTGTTCGATGCAACCGCCCTTACCAGGGGTCATCTTGTGCCGATAGTGGTCGAGGCAATCGCCTGCACCAAGGGCCGACTTGTACCGATGGTGGTTGAGGTAACCACCCATACCAAAGGTCAGCATGTGCCGATGGTGATCGAGGCAACCGCCTACACCAGGGCCTAGCTTGTGTCGATGGCGGTCGAGGTAAGTGCCCGTACCAAAGGGTAGCCTGTGCTGATGATGGTCGATGCATGTGCCATCACCCTGCACCATCATGTGCCATTGATGGTCGAGGCCTTGGCCGAAGTTCCATTTTGAGCCACGGTGCACTTGTTAGGCTCGGGCGTGTGCTGGTGTAGCATTTTTTTCACTCGGGGCACCATCATCGGAGAGCCTAACAGGCGGCATTGAGGGTTTCGGCGATTGGGGGCCCGGGGGGTGTGCGCACATGATGTGCGATGGGTGTTGGTACTTGGCCCTTATATTGGCCCCCTATCCCTCATCAAAGCTTGAGAACTCACACCCCCTTAAAGAGCATTTGAGATTTTATAGGTTTGCTGCCAGTAGCCATTAAAGTGTTTGAAATGGGGACACTTTTTTCAAACGGTCACAAAATCTTCTCCACTTTGAGTTTTTAGCTGAATTGTTTTATGCATGCCAATAAAAATACAAGGATCACGTCTACCAAATTTGAGGACAAAACGCTTTCTAAAAAAATTTAAAAAAATCTTGAACCGTAAAAAGTTTCAAAAATCATGGAAAATAGAAAACGGGTCGTCTTGCCATGAAACTTCACATGAAGGCTTAGGGGACCATTGTATGAATTTACAAGCCATAAAAATGGAATTGGCATGGCAGAAATATGAAGATGTGCTTGAACCCAACTACCACCCGTTCGATCCCCGGCTTGGGCATCCTGCCTCTTTGGCCGGTTGAGCGTCCGCACTCTCGTTTCGTGGGTTGACATAGGCATATGGAGTTCATCCCTACTCTAAGCATACGGAGTTCATTCCCAGTCTACGATCAGATCGAAATGAGGGTTACGACAGTAGGATCGGTAACACGCAGGGGGGACCGAGCTGATCCCCGACTTGCGCATTCTACCTCTCTGGCCAGCTGAGTGCCCGTACGCCCGTTTCGTGGGTTGGCTTAGGCATAGAGAGTTCATTCCATGTCTAAGCCTCAGCCAGACCGAGGGTTGTGGCAGCGGGATCGACAGCACATAGAGGGGGATCAGGTCGATCCTCAACTTGCGCATTATACCTCTTCGGCCAGCTCAGTGCCTGCACGCTCATTTCAAGGGTTGACTTAGGCATACAGAGTTCAATCCCAGTCTAAGATCAGACCAAACCGAGGGTTGCGATAGCAGGATCGACAGCACGTAAGGGGGACTGGGCCGATCCCCGGCTTACACATTCTACCTCTTCGGCCGGCTGAGCACCCGCACGCTCGTTTCGTGGGTTGGCTTAGGCATACGAAGTTCATTCCATGTCTAAGCCCCAGTCGGACCGAGGGTTGTGGCAGCAAGATCGGTAGCGGGATCGACAATATACAGAGGGGGATCGGGTTGATCCTTGACTTACGCATTATGCCTCTCTGGCTGGCCTGTCTGATCGACTCAGTGCCCGTACGCTCGTTTCATGAGTTTACTTAGGCATACGGAGTTCATTCCTAGTCTAAGCATACAGAGTTCATTCCAGTCTAAGAATGAACCGACAGCGGGATCGGTAGTAGCATGTAGAGAGGGATCGGGCCGATCCTCTACTTGTACATCCTAGCTCTCTGGCCGGCTGAGCACCCGCACGCTCGTTTCGTGGGTTGACTTAGGCATGTA
>NC_143164.1:26607500-26612500 GCF_047325235.1 Durio zibethinus
TTTTAGGGCTAGTTGATTCGGCAGGTGAGTTGTTACACACTCTTTAGTGAATTTTGACTTCCATGACCACCGTCCTACTGTCTTAATCGACCAACACCCTTTATGGGTTTTGGGTTAACGTGCAATTGGGCACCGTAACCCTACTTCCGGTTCATTCCGCATCGTCAGTTCTGCTTACCAAAAATGGCCCACTTAGAGCTCTCGATTCTGTGGCATGGCTCAAAGAAGCGGTCGCGCCATCCTACCTTTTTAAAGTTTGAGAATAGGTCGAGGGCGTTGCACCCCCGATGCCTCTAATCATTGGCTTTACCTGATAGAACTTGACGGAGGCTCCAATTATCTTGAGGGAAACTTTAGAGGGAACCAGCTACTAGATGGTTCGATTAGTCTTTTGCCCTTATACCCAAGTCAGACGAATGATTTGCACGTCAGTATCGCTGCGGGCCTCCACCAGAGTTCCCTTTGGCTTTGCCCCACTCAGGCATAGTTCACCATCTTTCGGGTCCCGATGGGCATGCTCGTACTTGAACCCTTCTCAAAAGATCAACGTCGATCGGTGGTGCACTCGCGAAGGATCCTGCCAATCAGCTTCCTTGCGCCTTACCGGTTTCTTGGCCTGTTGACTTGCACGCATGTCAGACTCCTTGGTCCGTGTTTCAAGACGGGCCGGATGGGGAGCCCGTAGGCCAACGCCTAGAGCACGTTGGTGTCGGGGCACCCTGAGACTGTGCGTGCTGCATTCCATGATCACGATGACTATGTCTCCGTGGGCACATCGAAAGCTCGAGCTTGGGCCGCTGTTGCAACCCGCGTTGGTCCACGCCCCGAGCCGATCGGTGGACCGGCTCTTACCATTCCACATCCGACTGGGGTGCATCGTCGACCCCCATCCGCTTCTCTCTCAACAATTTCAAGCACTCTTTGACTCTCTTTTCAAAGTCCTTTTCATCTTTCCCTCACGGTACTTGTTCGGTATCGGTCTCTCACCCGTATTCAGCCTTGGACGAAATTTATCGCCCAATTGGGGCTGTATTCCCAAACAACCCGACTCCCAGACAGTGCCTTGTGGTGTGACAGGGTCCGAGCATAACGGGGCTTTCACCCTTTCTGATGCCCTTTTCTAGGGGACTTGGGCCCGGTTCGTCGCTGAGGACGCTTTTCCAGACTATAATTCGGACGTCGGGGGCACCTGATTCTCAAGCTGGGCTCTTTTCAGTTTGATCGTCGTTACTAGGAGAATCCTGGTAAGTTTCTTTTCCTTCACTTATTGATATGCTTAAACTCAGTGGATGATCCTACCTGGGGTCATGAGGCGAGCATCGATCGAGTGATACGGGGGGTCCGAAGGGGTCCAGGTGGACAACGAGCGCGCGTCACCGGGGACAAGGCATGTTGGGAGCTCTACCACCGACGGTCACGGTGCTATCATTGCCGGGGACTCACTTTTGGGCCAATCGTGACCCACGAGATCACGGGAGGCCATCTTCCGCCCGCCCCCTTCCCCAAGAGCCCGAGGGGCAGAGGGTCGGAGGGGGGGCGACAGTGCATGACACCCAGGTAGGCGTGACCTCGACCTAATGGCTTGGTGCACAACTTGTGTTCAAAGACTCGATGGTTCATGGGATTCTGTAATTCACACCAAGTACCGCATTCGCTACGTTCTTCATCGATGTGAGAGCTGAGATATCTGTTGCCGAGAGTCATTTCATTTTTTCGTGACAAAAAGAGTCGCAGGGTTGCCCGTGCACGCACTACGGATGGGATGGCGATGGCACGCACACTCCATTTTTGTTTCAGTTCCTTGGCACGATTCGTCAAGCTGGGCTCGGGCATGTGCTGGTGTCACATTTTTTTCACTCGAGGCACCATCTCCGGAGAGCCTAACGGACGACATTGGGGGTTCCGGCGATTAGGGGGCCGGGGGATGTGTGCACATGATGTGTGATGGGTGCTGGTACTTGACCCTTATATTGGCCCCCTATCCCTCATCAAACCTCGAGAACTCACACCCCCTTAAAGAGCATTTGAGATTTTATAGGTTTGCTGCCAGTAGCCATTAAAGTGTCTGAAATGGGGACACTTTTTTCAAATGGTCACAAAATCTTCTCCACTTCGAGTTTTTAGCTGAATTTTTTTGTGCATTCTAAAAAAAAATACAAGGATCACCTCTACCAAATTTGGGGACAAAACTCTTTCTAAAAAAATTTTAAAAAATCTCGAACCGTAAAAAGTTTCAAAAATCGTGAAAAATAGAAAACGGGTCATCTTGCCACGAAACTTCACATGAAGGCTTAGGGGACCATTGTATGAATTTACAAGCCATAAAAATGGCATTGGCATGGCAGAAATATGAAGATGTGCTTGAACCTACCTACCATCCATTCGATCCCCGGCTTGTGCATCCTGCCTCTCTGGCCGGCTGAGTGCCTGCACGCTCGTTTTGTGGGTTGACTTAGGCCTACAGAGTTCATCCCCAGTCTAAGCATACGGAGTTCATTCCAGTCTAAGATCAGACCGGATAGAGGGTTACGACAGCAAGATCGACAGTACGTAGGGGGGATCGGATCGATCCTTGGCTTGTGCATTCTGCCTCTCCGGTCGGCTGAGCGCCCGTACGCCCATTTCATGGGTTGGCTTAGGCATAGGGAGTTCATTCCATGTCTAAGCCCCAGTTGGATCGAGGGTTGTGGCAATGGGGCCGGTAGCACATTCAGAGCACTGGGCAAAAATCACATTATGTGAGCATTCGCAGGGACCATCGCAATGCTTCATTTTAATTAAACAGTTAGATTCCCCTTGTCTGTACCAGTTCTAAGTCGACTGTTCGTCACCCAAGGAAGGCCCTCGAGGGAGCCATTCCCAGTCTGTGCCCCGATCGGCACGCGATGACCTATTCTCACCGCTGGAACAGCTCGAACAGTGCACCGGTAGCCAACGGGTTCAGGACTAGGACCCCCCTGCCTAGCCCTCAGAGCCAATCCTTTTCTCGAGGTTACGGATCCATTTTACCAACTTCCCTTACCTACATTGTTCCATCGACCAGAGGCTGTTTACCTTGGAGACCTGATGTGATTATGAGTACGATCGGGCATGGACGGCACTCAGTCCTCTAGATTTTCAAGGGCCGTCGGGGGTGTATCGAACACCACGTGACATGTGGTACTCTTTCGATCGCTGGACCCTACCTCCGACTAAGTCGTTTCTAGGGTGGACGGGCCGTTAAATAGAAAAGATAACTCTTTTCGAGGCCCTCACCGACGTCTTCGGACTCCCTAATGTTGCCATCAGTCGTCATGTCCCGGTTCAAGAATTTTAACCCGATTCCCTTTTGAAGCTACACGGGACGCATTGTCAGACGGGCTTCCCCCATCTCTTAGCATCGACTAACCTATGTGCAAGTGCCGTTCACATGGAACCTTTCCCCTCTTCGACCTTCAATGTTCTCATTTAAATATTTGCTACTAACACCAAGATCTGCACCGACGGTCGTTTCGCTCGGGCTCATGCCTCAGGTTTTACGGTGACCGCCGTGCCCTCCTACTCATTGGGGCCTGGCCCTCGCCTCGACGACTGGGTATAGGTCATGTGCTTAAGGGCCATCTATTTTTGGGTCTAGTTGATTCGGCAGGTGAGTTATTACACACTCCTTAACGAATTTTGACTTCCATGACCACCGTCCTACTGTCTTAATCGACCAACACCCTTTGCGGGTTCTGGGTTAGCGCGTAGTTGGGCACCATAACCTGGCTTCTAGTTCATCCCACATCACTAGTTTTGCATACCAAAAATGGCCCACTTGGAGCTCTCGATTTCGTGGCACGGCTCAATGAAGTAGTCGCACCGTCCTACCTATTTAAAGTTTGAGAATAGGTCGAGGGCGTTGCGCCCCCGATTCCTCTAATCATTGGCTTGACCCGATAGAACTCGACGGGGGCTCCAGCTATCTTGAAGGAAACTTCGGAGGGAACCAGCTACTAGATGGTGCAATTAGTCTTTCGCCCCTATACCCAAGTCAAATGAACGATTTGCACGTCAGTATCACTATGGGCCTCCACCAGAGTTTCCTCTGGCTTCGCCTCACTCAAGCATAGTTCACCATCTTTCGGGTCTCGACGAGCATGCTCGCACTCAAACCCTTCTCAGAAGATCAAGGTCGACCAACGGTACACCCGTGAGGGATCTCGTCATTCAGCTTCCTTGCGCTTTATGGGTTTTCGGGCCCATTGACTTGTACGCATGTCAGACTCCTTAGTCCGTGTTTTAAGATGGGCCAGATGGGGAGCCTGCAGGCCAATGCTTGGAAAATGCTGGTGTCGAGGCACGTCGAGACGGTGCGCGTTGTGTTCCATGATCACGGTGACAACGTCTCTGTGGGCACATCGAAAGCCCGGGCTTGGGCCACCATCGCGACTAGCGTCGGTTCACACCCTGAGCCGATCGAGGGACCGGCTCTCACCATTCCACATCTGATTGGGCGCATCGTCGGCCCCCATCCGCTTCCCTTCTGACAATTTCAAGCACTTTTTGACTCTCTTTTCAAAGTCTTTTTCATCTTTCCCTCGTGATACTTGTTCACTATCGATCTCTTGCCGTATTCAGCCTTGGATGGAATTTACCACCCGATTGGGGCTGTATTCCCAAAACAACCGGACTCGTGGACAGCACCTCGTGGTGCGATAGGGTCTGGGCACAATAGGGCTCTCACCCTTTCTGACGCCCCTTTCCAAGGGATTTGGGCCCAATCTGCCATTGAGGATGCTTCTCCATACTACAATTCGAACGTCGGGGGCACCCAATTCTCAAGCTGGGCTCTTTTCGGTTTGTTCACCGTTACTAGGGGAATCCTGGTAAGCTTTTTTTCCTCCGCTTATTGATATGCCTAAACTCAGTGAGTGATCCCGCCTAACCTGGGGTCACGATGCGAGCATCGATCGAGTGATGCGGGGGGTCTGAAGGGGTCCGGGTGGACAACGAGCATGCGTCACCGGGGACGAGGCACA
>NC_143164.1:26622500-26632500 GCF_047325235.1 Durio zibethinus
ATGTTGGCATTGCATGGGCCTCGACGCACCGATCAAGTGGCAGAGAGCGCCCAACATGGAGCGCAAGCGTTGTGCGTGTCGAGCACGTGAAATGCGTAGCATCAGATGAACGGGGGCCGAGAGCCCGCGCCCGCTAATCGTTTCGCATCTGCGAGCATGATCAAACGCCAATGCACCAATCAGACCACGCAGGATTAGGTGGCACACTTGGGACACCGGCCACGATTGACGTCCGACCTGTGGCCCCTCGAGACACAAGACAGATGAGGGATGGTGAGACATCTAGTTTCCATCGATTCAGGTATGCAACACAGGATCCCAATTGTGCCCCCTGGGTACGATGACCGCATAGGGGGAGATTGAAAAGGATGACGGGTCGATAGTTTGATGCATCGAGCATCGAGCCTGCCAACACGCACAACCATAGCACCACTCATATGCCCATTGTGTACAAGAGGCAGCATCCACGCACGTCGGTCCACAACCGACCCGATCGATTACTCGACGAGCGAGCGGAGGAAACGACGTGCGAGGCCACACCACAACCGCTTGGCACGAGAAAAACACCAGCAAGGGCCACGAGACTGCCCCTGCCATCTGACAGGCAACAACAAAGTGACACCACCAATGCTTGGCCTGGTCGGGACCGCATGCGCGAGCTCCGCTGACACCACCCCAGGGGGAAGTTACCCGATTCAGGGACTTGTTCCTGGGGTCTTGGGTAGCGTAGGTTGCATGCACGGCCTCGTCGAGGCCTAGGCATTTTTTATGATCGAGGAGAAGGGACCGCGAGACTGTCAAATATCGAAAGACCTGGCTGGGCCAACCCCGCAACCGCGGCTTCTACTCGCACCACCCCAGGGAGCCGTTGCCCAATTCAGGGACTTGGTCTGGGGTCTAAGGTAGTATCTGCCGTGTACACAGGTTCGAGCTCAGCTCTTCTTTTTTGCATGCACGTCAATCGATCGAGGCCATGGGCGCCTGCCAGTCACTCGAGCAACCAGTCACCGAATAAAATGGCGGGAAGGCATGCACGCCTTGTATTTCGTTTAAGGGACGTTGCCCTGAGTGTACGCAATAGGAGGCCCATCACGCACACCTACTCCCCTCGTGGAGGGGGAGAGGGGGTGCCGGACCACCACCCTCTAAAGAGCATTAGAGATTTTACAGATCTGCTACCAATAGACGTTAAAGTGTCTGAAACGGGGACACTTTTTCCAAATAGGCATATCCCACACTGAGGGTGAGCAGGTGCCGATGGTGGTTGGGGCATGTGGCCGCACCAAGGGCCAGCGCGTGTCGATGGTGGTCGATCCGACTGCCTGCACCAAGGGTCAGCATGTGCCGATGGTGGTCGAGGCAACCGCCCACACCAGATCGAGGCATGTGCCCATACCAAGGCCCGACATGTGCCGATGGTGTTTGAGGCAACCGCCCACACCAGGGGCCATCTTCTACCGATGGTGGTCGAGTAAGAGCCCGCACCAAAGGCCGGCTTATGTCGGTGGTGCCCGAGGTAACCGCCCACACCGAGGGCCATCTTTTACCGATGGTGGTCCAGGCAACCGCCCCCAACAAGGCCCAGCACGTGCTGATGGTGTTCGAGGCAATCGCCCGCACTAGGGGCCATCTTTTGTCGATGGTGGTCGAGGCAAGAGCCCACACCAAAGGCCGGCTTGTGCCGATGGTGCTCAAGGTAAATGCCCATACGAAGGCCTACCACGTGCCAATGGTGTTCGAGGTAACTGCCCGCACCGAAGCCCAGTATGTGCCGATGGTGGTCGACGCAATCGCTCGCACCAAGGCCCAGCATGTGCCGATGGTGTTCGACGTAACCGTCTGCACCAGGGGCCATCTTGGGTCGATGGTAGTCCACGCAACCGCCCGCACCAAGGATCGGCTTGTGTGGATGGTGGTTCAGGTAACCACCCGCACCAGGGGCCATTTTCTACCGATGGTGGTCAAGGCAACCGCCCGTACCAAAGACTAGCACGTGCCGATGGTGGTCGAGGCAACCGCCCGCACCAAGGCCCAGCATGGGTCGATGGTGTTTGACGCAACTGCCCGCACCAGGGGTCATCTTGTGCCAATGGTGGTTGAGGTAACCACCCGCACCAAGGGTCGTCTTGTGCCGATGATGGTCAAGGCAACCGCCCTCACCAAGGGTCAACTTGTGCAGATGGTGGTCGAGGCAACTGCCTGCACCAGGGGCCATTTTCTGCAGATGGTGGTTGAGACAAGAGCCCGCACCAAGAGCCGGCTTATGTCGATGGTGGTTGAGGCAACTGCCCGCACCAGAGGCCATCTTCTGCCAATGGTGGTCGAGGTAACTGCCTACACCAGGGGCCATCTTCTGTCGATGGTGGTCGAGGCAACCGCCCGCACCAGCATGTGCCGATGGTGGTTGAGGTAAGAGCCCGCACTAAGGGTTAGCTTGTACCGATGGTGCTCGAGGCAACCGCCCCCACCAGGGGCCATCTTCTACCAATGGTGGTCGAGGTAACCGCCTACACCAAGGCCCAGCATGTACCGATGGTGGTCGAGGCAACAGCCTACAGCAAGGGCCAGCATGTACCGATGGTGTTCGACGTAACCGCCCGCACCAGTGGCCATCTTGTGCTGATGGTGGTCGAGGTAACCGCCCGTACCAAGGGTCGGCTAGTGCCGATGGTGCTCGAGGCAACCACTCGTACCAAGGCCCAGCACGTGCCGATGGTGTTCGAGGCAACCTCCTGCACTAGGGGTCATCTTCTACCGATGGTGGTCGACGCAACCGCCCGCACCAAGGCCCCGCATGTGCCGATGGTGTTCGACGTAGCCGCCCGCACTAGGGGCCATCTTGTGTCGATGGTGGTTGAGGTAACCCCCCGCACCAAGGGCCGACTGGTGCCGATGGTGTTCGAGGCAATCGCCCACACCAAGGCTCGGCATGTGTCGATAATGGTCGAGGCAACCGCCTATACCAGGGGCCATCTTGTGCCGATGGTGGTCGAGGCAATCGTCCGTACCAAGGGTCGACTTGTGTCGATGGTGGTCGAGGCAACCGCCCGCACCAAGGGTTGGCATGTGTCGATGGTGATCGAGGCAACCACCCCCACCAGGGCCCAGCTTACTCTTTGAGACAAGCATATGACTACTAGCAGGATCAACCAGGTAGCATAAATTTGGGACATTGGCACTGCGTGTGCCTCGATGCACCGACCGAGCGGTGTATAGAGCCCGACACGGAGCGCAAGCATCGTGTGTGTCAAGCACATGAAATGCATAGCATCAGACAAACGGGGGCTGAGAGCCCGCGCCCGCTAAATGTTTCACATTCGAGAGCACGATCGAACGTCGGTGCACCAATGCAACCACGGAGGATTGAGTGGCACGCTTGGGACACCGACCACGATTGACATCCAACCCGTGGCCCCTCGGGACACGAGACGGATGAGGGATGGTGAGACATTCGGTTTCCATCGATTCAGGTATGTAACACAGGATCCTGATCATGCCCCCTGGGTACGATGATCGCATGGGGGGAGATTGAAGAGGATGATGGACCGACAGTTCGATGCATCGAGCATGGAGCCTACCAACACGCACAACCATAGCACCACTCATACGCCCATTGCGTACAAGTGGCAGCATCCACGCACGTCGATCCACAACCTGTCTGATCGATTACTCGATGAGCAAGCGAAGGAAATGACGTGCGAGGCCATGCCACAACCGCTTGGCACGAGAAAAACATGAGCAAGGGCCACGAGACTGCCCCTGCCATCCGATAGGCAACAACAAAGTGACACCACCAATGCTTGGCCCAGCTGGGATCGCACGTGTGAGCCCCGCTGACACCACCCCAGGGGGACGTTGCCTGATTCAGGGACTTGTTCCTGGGGTCTCGGGCAGCGTCGACTATGTGCACAGCCTCATTGAGGCCTAGAAGTTTTTATGGTCGATGAGAAGGGACCGCGAGATCGTCAAATACCGAGAGGCCTGGCTGGGCTAAGCCCGCAACCGTGAGTTCTGCTCGCACCACCCCAGGGAGCCATTGCTTGATTCAGGGACTTGATCTGGGGTCTAGGGCAGCATCCACCGCATGCACGGGCTCTAGCTCAGCTTTTTTTTTTGCATGCATGCCAACCGATCGAGGCCATGGGCGCCTACTGGTCACCAGAGCAACCAGTCACCGGACAAAACGGCCAGAAGGCATGCACACCCTGTATTTCACTCGAGGAACGTTGCCCTGGGTGTACACAATAGGAGGCCCATCACGCACACTTACTCCCCCCGTGGGGGGGAGAGGGGGTGCCGGACCACCACCCCCTAAAGAGCATTAGAGATTTTACAGATATGCTACCAGTAGACGTTAAAGTGTCTGAAACAGGGACATTTTTTCCAAACAAGCATATCTCGCACCGAGGGTGAGTAGATGCCGATGGTGGTTGGGGCATGTGCCCGTACCAAGGGCTAGCGAGTGCCGATGGTGGTCGATGCGATTGCCCGCACCAAAGGCCAGCATGTGCCGATGGTGGTCGAGGCAACCGCCCGTACCAGATCGAGGCATGTGCCTACACCAAGGCCCGACATATGCCGATGGTGTTCGAGGTAACCGCCCACACCAGGGGCCATCTTCTACCGATGGTGGTCGAGGTAAGAACCCGCACCAAGGGCCAGCTTATGCTGATGGTGCTGGAGGCAACCGCCCGCACCAAGGCCTGGCACGTGCCGATGGTGTTTGAGGACAACCGCTCGCACTAGGGACCAGCATGTACCGATGGTGTTCGAGGTAACCACCCACACCAGGGGCCATATTCTACCGATGGTGGTCGAGGCAAGAGCTCGCACCAAGGGCCAGCTTATGTCGATGGTGCTCGAGGCAACCACCCGTACAAAGGCCTAGCATGTGCCGATGGTGTTCGAGGCAATCGGTCGCACCGAGGCCCAGCATGTGCTGATGGTGGTCGAGACAATTGCCCGTACCAAGGCCCAGCATGTGCCGATGGTGTTCGACGTAACCGCCCGCACCAGGGGCCATCTTGTTTTGATGGTGGTCGAGGCAACCGCCCGCACCATGGCCCAGTATGTGCCGATGGTGTTCGATGCAACCACCCCCACCAGGGGCCATCTTGTGCCGATGGTGGTCGAGGCAATCACCCGTACCAGGGGTCGACTTGTGCCGATGGTGGTCGAGGCAACTGCTCGCACCAAGGGCCGACATGTGCTGATGGTGATCGAGGCAATCGCCCGTACCACGGCCCAGCTTGTGCCGATGGCGATCAAGGCAAGTGCCCGTACCAAAGGGCAGCCTGTGTCGATGATGGTCGATACATGTGCCATCACCATGCGCCATCATGTGCCATTGATGGTCGAGGCCTTGGTCGAAGTTCAATTTTGAGCCACAGTGCACATGCTGGGCTCAGGCATGTACTGGTTTCACATTTTTTTCACCTGAGGCACCATCGTCGGAGCATCGTCAGAGAGCCTAACTGGCAGCATTGGTGGTTTCGACGATTGGGGGACCGGGGGGTGTGCGCACATGATGTGCGATGGGTGCTGGTACTTGGCCTTTATATTGCCCCCCTATCCCTCATCAAACTTCAAGAACTCACACCCCCTTAAAGAGCATTTGAGATTTTATAGGTTTGCTGCCAGTAGCCATTAAAGTGTCTGAAATGGGGACACTTTTTTCAAACGGTCACAAAATCTTCTCCACTTCGAGTTTTTAGCTGAATTGTTTTGTGCATGCCAACAAAAATACAAGGATCACTTCTACCAAATTTGGGGACAAAACTCTTTCTAAAAAAATTTTAAAAAATCCTGAACCACAAAAAGTTTCAAAAATTGTGAAAAATAGAAAACGGGTTGTCTTGCCACGAAACTTCACGTGAAGGCTTAGGGGACCATTGTATGAATTTACAAGCCATAAAAATGGCATTGGCATGGCAGAAATATGAAGATGTGCTTGAACCCACCTACCACCCGTTGGATCCACGGCTTGCGCATCCTGCCTCTCTGGCCGGCTGAGCGTCCGCACGTTCGTTTCACGGGTTGACTTAGGCATACAGAGTTCATCCCCAGTCTAAGCATATGGAGTTCATTCCCAGTCTAAGATCGGACTGGACCGAGGGTTACAGTAGTAGGATCGGTAGCACGTAGGGGGGGATCGGGCCGATCCCCGGCTTGCGCATTCTGCCTCTTCGACCGGTTGAGCGCCCGCATGCCTGTTTCATGGGTTGGCTTAGGCATAGGGAGTTCATTCCATGTCTAAGCCCCAGCCGAACCGAGGGTTGTGGTAGTGGGACCGACAGTACGCAGAAGGGGACCAAACCGATCCCCAACTTGCGTATTATGCCTCTTCGATCGGCTCAACACCTGTACGCTCATTTTGTGGGTTGACTTAGGCATACGGAGTTCATTCCCAGTCTAAGATCGGATCGGACTGAGGGTTGCGATAACAGGATCGACAGCACGCAGGGGGGACCGGGTTGATCCCTGGCTTGTACATTCTGCCTCTCCGACCTGTTGAGCGCCCGCACACCCATTTCGTGGGTTGGCTTAGGCATAGGGAGTTCATTCCATGTCTAAGCCCCAGCCAGATCGAGGGTTGTGGCAGCAGGACCGGTAGCACATAGAGGGGGACTGGGCCGATCCTCGGCTTGCGCATTATGCCTTTTCGGCCGACTCAACGCCCGCACACTCGTTTTGTGGGTTGACTTAGGCATACGGAGTTCATTCCTAGTCTAAGATCAAAGCGGACCGAGGGTTGTGGTCGCAAGATCGACAGCACGCAGGGGGGACCGAGCTGATCCCCGGCTTACGCATTCTGTCTCTCCAGTCGACTGAGTGCCCGCACGCTCGTTTCATGGGTTGGCTTAGGCATACGGAGTTCATTCCATGTCTAAGCATACGGAGTTCATTCCCATTCTAAGATCGGACCGGACCGAGGGTTGCGACAACAGGACTAGCAGTAGAATCGACAGCACGCACGCGGGATCGGGTCGATCCCTAGCTTGCGTATTCTGCCTCTCCGGTCGGTTGAGTGACTGCACGCTCGTTTCGTGGGTTGGCTTAGGCATATGGAGTTCATTCCATGTCTAAGCCCCAGCCGGACCGAGGGTTGTGGCAGTAGGATCGGCAGCGGGATCGGTAGCACCTAGAGAAGGATAGGGCTGATCCCCGGCTTGCGCATTATGCCTCTCTGGCCGACCTGTCCGGCCAGCTCAACACCCGTATGCCCATTTCAGGGGTTGACTTAGGCATACGGAGTTGATTCCAAGTCTAAGCATAGAGAGTTCATTCCCAGTCTAAGCATACGTTGGCACCACGTGGGCCTCGACGCACCGACCGAGCGGTGGAGAGAGCCCGTCGTGGAGCGCAAGCATCGTGCGTGTCGAGGACGTGAAATGCGTAGCATCGGACGAACGGGGGCCGAGAGCCCGCACTCGCTAAACATTTCACATCCGAGAGCATGATCGAATGTTGATGCACCAATGTGGCCATGGAGGATTGGGTGGCGTGCTTAGGACATCGGCCACGATTGACGTTCGACCCGTGGCCCCTCGGGACACAAGACGGATGAGGGATGGTGAGACATCTAGTTTCCATCGATTTAGGTATGCAACACAGGATCCCGATCACACCTACTGGGTACGATGATCGCATGGGGGGAGATTGAAGAGGATGATGGGTCGATAGTTCGATGCATCGAGCATGGAGCCTGTCAACATGCACAACCATAGCACCACTCATATGCCCATTGTGTACAAGTGGCAGCATCCACGCGCGCCGGTCCATAACCCACCCAATCAATTACTCGATGAGTGAGCAGAGGAAACGACGTGCGAGGCCATGCCACAACCACTTGGCAAGAGAAAAACACGAGCAAGGGCCACGAGACTGCCCCTGCCATCCAACAGGCAACAACAAAGTGACACCACCAATGCTTGGCCCGATTGGGCCCGTACACGTGAGCTCTGTTGACACCACCCCAAGGGGACGTTACCCAATTCAGAGACTTGTTCCTGGGGTCTCAGGCAGTGTAGGTTGCGTGCACAGCCTCGTTGAGGCCTAGGCATTTTTGTGGTCGATAAGAAGGGATCACGAGATCATCAAATACTAAGAGACCTGGCTGGGCCAAGCTCGCAACTGCGACTTCTACTCGCACCACCCCAGGGAGCCGTTACCCGATTCAGGGACTTGGTCTGGGGTCTAGGGTAGCATCCGTCGCGTGCATGGGCTCGAGCTCAGCTCTTTTTTTTCACATGCATGCCAACCGGTCGAGGCCATAGGTGCCTGTCAGTCACCGGAGCAACCAGTCCTCAAACAAAATGGTCGGAAGGCATGCACACCCTGTATTTCGCTCAAGGGACATTGCCCTGGGTGTACGCAATGGGAGGCCCATCACACACACCTACTCCCCCCGTGGGGGAGGGAGAGGGGGTGCCGGACCACCACCCCCTAAAGAGTATTAGAGATTTTATAGATATGCTACCAGTAGACATTAAAGTGTCTTAAACGAGGACACTTTTTCCAAACAGGCATATCTCGCATCGAGGGTGAGCAGGTGCCGATGGTGGTTGGGGCATGTGCCTGCACCAAGGGCCAGCGCGTACCGATGGTGGTCGATGCGAGTGCTCGCACCAAGGGCCAGCGTGTGCCGATGGTGGTCAAGGCAATCACCCGTACCAGATCAAGGCATGTGCCCACACCAAGGTCGGCATGTGAAAATGGTGTTTGAGGTAACCGCCCACACCAAGGCCATCTTCTACCGATGGTGGTCGAGGCAAGAGCCCGCACCAAGGGCCGACTTGTACCGATGGTGCTCGAGGCAACCGCTCCCACCAAGGGCCATCTTCTGTCGATGGTGGTCGAGGCAATCGCCCGTACAAAGGCGCAGCACGTGTCGATGGTGTTCGAGGCAACCGCCCGCACCAGGGGCCATCATCTACCGATGGTGGTCGAGGCAAGAGCCCACACCATAGGCTGGCTTGTGCCTATGGTGCTCGAGGTAACCACCCGTACGAAGGCCTAGCACGTGCTGATGGTGTTCGAGGCAACCGCTCGCACCGACGCCCAGCATGTACCGATGGTGTTCGACGCAACCGTTCGCACCAGAGGCCATCTTGTGTCGATGGTGGTCGAGGCAACCACCCGCACCAGGGGCCATTTTCTACCGATGGTGGTCGAGGCAACCGCCCGCACCAAGGGTTAGCTTGTGTAGATGCTGGTCGAGGTAACCGCTCGCACCAGGGGCCATTTTTTGTCAATGGTGGTCGAGACAAGAGCCCGCACCAAGGGTTGGATTGTGTCGATGGTGGTCGAGGCAACCGCCCACACCAGGGCCCATCTTCTGTCGATGGTGGTCGAGGCAACCGCCCACACCAAGGCCCAGCATGTGCCGATGGTGGTCGAGGCAAGAGCTCGAACCAAGGGTCAGCTTGTACCGATGGTGCTTGAGACAACCGCCCGCACCAGAGGCCATCTTATGTTGATGGTGGTCGAGGCAACCGCCCGCACCAAGGCCCAGCATGTGCCGATGGTGTTTGAGGCAATCGTTCTCACCAAGGCCTAGCATGTGCCGATGGTGTTCGACACAACCGCCCCTACCAGAGGCCATCTTCTACTGATGGTGGTCGAGGCAACCGCCCGCACCAAGGCCCAGCATGTGCCGATGGTGTTCGGCACAATCGCCCACATCAGGGGCCATCTTGTGCCAATGGTGGTCGAGGCAACCGCCTGCACGAAGGGTCGGCTAGTGCCGATGGTGCTCGAGGCAACAGCCAGCACCAAGGCCTGGCACTTGTCGATGGTGTTCGAGGTAACCGTCTGCACCAAGGGTCATCTTCTACCGATGGTGGTCGAGGCAACCGCCCGCACTAAGGGTCGGCTGGTGCCGATGGTGTTTGAGGCAATCGCGTACACCAAGGCTCGGCATGTACCGATGGTGGTCGAGGCAACCGCCTGCACCATGGCCCAGTATGTGCCGATGGTGTTCGATGCAACTGCCCACACC
>NC_143164.1:26640000-26645000 GCF_047325235.1 Durio zibethinus
AATGAGCCATTCGTAGTTTCACAGTTTGAATTAGTTCATACTTACAAATGCATGGCTTAATCTTTGAGACAAGCATATGACTACTGACAAGATCAACCAGGTAGCATTCATTCGAGATGTTGGCACCGCGTGGGCCTCGACGCACCGACCGAGTGACGTAGAGAGCTCGATGCGGAGCGCAAGCATCATGCATGTCGAGCACATGAAATGCGTAGCATCAGACGAATGGGGGCCGAGAGCCCGTGCCCGCTAAACGTTTCGCATCCGAGAGCATGATATAATGTCGGTGCACCAATGCGGCCACAAGGATTGGGTGGTACGCTTGGGACACCAACCACGATTGACGTCCGACCCGTGGCCCCTCAGGACACGAGACGGATGAGGGATGGTGAGACATCCGATTTCCATCGATTCAGGTATGCAACACAGGATCCCGATCGTGCCCCCTAGGTACGACGACCGCATGGGGGGAGATTGAAGAGGATGATGGGTCGACAGTTCGATGCATCAAGCATGGAGCCTGCCAACACGCACAACCATAGCACCACTTATATGCCCATTGCATACAAGTGGCAGCATCCACGCGCGCCGGTCCATAACCCACCCGATCAATTACTCGACGAGCGAGCAAAGGAAACGACGTGTGAGGCCACACCACAACTGCTTGGCAAGAGAAAAACATGAGCAAGGGCCACGAGACTGCCCCTACCATTTGACAGGCAACAACAAAGTGACACCACCAATGTTTGGCCCGACCGAGACCGCATGTGGGAGCTCTTCTGACACCACCCCAAGGGGATGTTACCTATTTCATGGACTTGTTCCTGGGGTCTCGGGTAGCATCGGCTACGTGCACGGCCTCGTCGAGGCCTAGGCATTTTAATGGTTGATGAGAAGGGATCGTAAGACCGTCAAATACCGAGAGACCTGGCTGGGCCAAGCCCGCAACTGCGGCTTCTGCTCGCACCACCCCAGAGAGCCGTTGCCCAATTCAAAGACTTGGTCTGAGGTCTAGGGCAGCAACCGCCGAGTGCACGGGCTCGAGCTTAGCTCTTTTTTTTTGCATGCACGCCAACCAGTCGAGGCCATGGGTGCCTACCGATCGTCGAAGCAACCAGTCATCGAACAAAATGGTCGAAAGGCATGCACGCCCTGTATTTCGCTCGATGGACGTTGCCCTAGGTGTACGCAATAGGAGGCCCATCACGCACACCTACTCCCCCTGCGGGGGGAAAGGGGGTGCCGGACCTCCACCCCCTAAAGAGCATTAGAGATTTTATAGATATGCTACCAGTAGACGTGAAAGTGTCTGAAACGGGGACACTTTTTCCAAACAGGCATATCCCGCACCGAGGGTGAGTAGGTGCCGATGGTGGTTGGGGTATATGCCCGCACCAAGGGCCAGTGCGTGTCGATGGTAGTCGATGTGACTGCCGGCACCAAGGGCCAGCGTGTGCCGATGGTGGTCGAGGCAACCGCCCTCACCAGATCAAGGCATTTGCCCACACCAAGGCCCAACATGTGCCGATGGTGTTCGAGGTAATCGCCCACACCAGAGGCCATCTTTTATCGATGGTGGTCGAGGCAAGAGCCCGCACCAAGGACTGACTTATGTCGATGGTGCTCAAGGTAACCAACCGCACCAAGGGCCATCTTCTACCGATGGTGGTCGAGGCAACCGCCCGCACCAGGGGCCAGCATGTGCCGATGGTGTTTGATGCAACTGCTCGCACCAGGGGCCATCTTCTGCCGATGGTGGTCAAGGTAAGAGCCCACACCAATGGTTGGCTTATGCCGATGGTGCTCAAAGAAATCATCGATACGAAGGCCTAGCACGTGTCGATGGTGTTCGAGGCAATCGGTCGCACCAGGGGCCATCTTGTACAGATGGTGGTCGAGGTAACCGCTCGTACCAAGGGTCAACTTGTGCCGATGGTGGTCGAGGGAACCGCCCGCACTAGGGGCCATTTTCTACCGATGGTGGTCGAGGCAAGCGCCCGTGCCAAGGCCTAGCACGTGTTGATGGTGTTTGAGGTAACTGCCTGCACCAAGGCCTGGCATGTGTCGATGGTGGTTGAGGTAACTACCCGCACCAAGGCTCGGCATGTGCCGATAGTGTTCGATGCAACCGCCCGCACCAGGGGCCATCTTGTGCTAATGCTGGTCAAGGCAACTACCCACACCAAGGGTCGTCTTGTGCCGATGGTGGTCGAGGCAACCGCCCGCACCAAGGGTCGACTTGTGTAGATGGTGGCCGAGGCAACCGGTCGTACCAAAGGCCATTTTTTGTCGATGGTGGTCGAGGCAAGAGCCCGTACCAAGGGCCGGCTTGTGCCAATGGTGGTCGAGGCAACCGCCCATACCAGGGGCCATCTTCTGCCGATGGTGATCGAGGTAACTGCCCACTTCAAGGCCCAGCATGTGTCGATGGTGGTTGAGGTAAGAGCCCGCACCAAGGGTCGGCTTGTACCGATGGTGCTCGAGGCAACCACCCACACCAGAGGCCATCTTCTGTCGATGGTGGTCGACGTAACCGCCCGTACCAAGGCCTAGCATGTGCCGATGGTGTTCGATGCAACCGCTCACACCAGGGGCCATCTTGTGCTGATGGTGGTCGAGGCAACCGCACGCACCAAGGGTCAGATTATGCCGATGGTGGTCAAGACAACCGACCGCACTAGGGGTCTTTTTCTATCGATGGTGGTCGAGGCAACCACCTGCACCAAGGCCTAGCACGTGTCGATGGTGTTCGAGGCAACCGCCCGCACTAAGGCCTGGCATGTGCCGATGGTGGTCGAGGCAATCACCCGCACCAAGGCCCGGCATATACCGATGGTGTTCAATGTAACCGCCTGCATCAGAGGCCATCTTATACCGATGGTGGTCAAGGCAACCATTCGTACTAAAGGTCATCTTATACTGATGGTAGTCGAGGCAACCGCCCGTAACAAGGGTCAGCATATGCAGACGGTGGTCGAGGCAACTGCCCATACCAGGGGCTATTTTCTATCGATGGTGGTCAAGGCAAGAGCCTGCACCAAGGGCCGGCTTGTGCCGATGGTGGTCGAGGTAACTGCCCGCACCAGGGGCCATCTTCTATCAATGGTGATCGAGGCAACCGCTCGCACCAAGGCCCAGCATATGCCAATGGTGTTTGAGGCAAGAGCCCGCACCAAGGGTCGACTTGTATCGATGGTGGTCGAGGCAACCACCTGCACCATGGCCATCTTCTGTTGATGGTGGTCGAGGCAACCGATCGCACCAAGGCCCAGCATGTGCCGATGGTGTTCGAGGCAACCGCCCGCACCAAGCCCAGCATGTGCCGATGGTGTTCGAGGTAACCGCCCATTCCAGGGGCCAACTTGTGCCAATGGTGGTCGAGGCAACCATCCGTACCAAGGGTCGGCTAGTACCGATGGTGCTCGAGGCAACCACCCGTACTAAGTCTCGGTATGTGCCGATGGTGTTCGAGGCAACCGCCTGTACCAGGGGCTATCATTTACTGATGGTGGTCGAGGTAACCGCCCACACCAAGGCCCAGCATGTGCAGATGGTGTTCGACACAACCGCCCGCACCAGGGGCCATCTTGTGTCGATGGTGGTCGAGGCAACCACCCGCACCAAGGGTCGGTTGGTGCTGATGGTGTTCGAGGTAACCGTCCACACCAAGGCTCGGATGTGTCGATGGTGGTCGAGGCAACTGCCCACACCATGGCCCAGCATGTGTCGATGGTGTTCAATGCAACTGCCCACACCAAGGGCCATCTTGTGCCGATGTTGGTCGAGGCAATCACCCGAACCAAGGGTCGGCTTGTGCCGATGGTGGTCGAGGCAATCACCCACACCAAGGGCCGGCATGTGCCGATGGTGATCGAGGCAACCGCCTGCACCAGGGCCCCGCTTGTGCCGATGGTGGTCGAGGTAAGTGTCCGTACCAAAGCGCAGCCTGTGCCAATGATGGTCGATGCATGTGCCATCACCATACGCCATCATGTGCCTTTGATGGTCGAGGCCTTGGTCAAACTTTGATTTTAAGTCATGGTGCACATGCTGGGCTTGGGCATGTGCTAGTGCAACATTTTTTTCACCTGGGGCACCATCGTCGGAGCATCGTTTGAGCATCGTCGGAGAGCTTAACTGGCGGCATTGGGGGTTCCGACGATTAGGGGGCTGGGGGGTTTGCGCACATGATGTGTGATGGGTGCTGGTACTTGGCCCTTATATTGGCCCCCTATCCCACATCAAACCTCGAGAACTCACACCCCCTTAAAGAGCATTTGAGATTTTATAGGTTTGCTGCCAGTAGCCATTAAAGTGTCTAAAATAGGGACACTTTTTTCAAACGGTCACAAAATCTTCTCCACTTCGAGTTTTTAGCTGAATTTTTTTATGCATGCCAACAAAAATACAAGGATCACCTCTACCAAATTTGGGCACAAAAATCTTTTTAAAAAAATTTTAAAAAATCTGGAACCGTAAAAAGTTTCAAAAATCGTGAAAAATATAAAACGGGTCGTCTTGCCACGAAACTTCAGATGAAGGCTTAGGGGACCATTGTATGAATTTACAAGCCATAAAAATGGCATTGGCATGGCAAAAATATGAAGATGTGCTTGAACCCACCTACCACCTGTTCGATCCATGGCTTGCGTATCCTGCCTCTCTGGCCAGCTGAGCGCCCGCACGCTCGTTTCATGGGTTGACTTAGGCATATGGAGTTCATCCCCAGTCTAAGCATACAGAGTTCATTCCTAGTCTAAGATCAAACTGGATCAAGGGTTGCGGTAGCAGGATCGACAGCATGCAGGGGGGATCGAGCCAATCTTCGACTTGCACATTCTGCCTTTTCGACCGGTTGAGCACCCGCACGCCCGTTTTGTGGGTTGGCTTAGGCATATGGAGTTCATTCCATGTTTAAGCATACGGAGTTCATTCCCAGTCTAAGATCAGACCGGACTGAAGGTTACGACAGCAGGACTAGCAACAGGATCGGTAGCATG
>NC_143164.1:26650000-26652500 GCF_047325235.1 Durio zibethinus
TCACGATGTCACGGGCGACGGACCATCCACGTCGCCGCGATCCAAATACTTCACCGGACCATTCAATCGGTAGGAGTGACGGGTGGTGTGTACAAAGGGTAGGGATGTAGTCAACACGAGCTGATGACTAGCACTTACTAGGAATTCCTCGTTGAAGACCAACAATTGCAATGATCTATCCCCATCACGATGAAATTTCAAAGATTACCCGGGCCTGTCGGTCAAGGCTATAGACTCGTTGAATACATTAGTGTAGCACGCGTGCGGCCCAGAACATCTAAGGGCATCACAGACCTGTTATTGCCTCAAACTTCCTTGGCCTAAGTGGCCATAGTCCCTCTAAGAAGCTAGCCATGAAGGATCACCTCCGTGTAGCTAGTTAGCAAGCTGAGGTCGCGTTCGTTAATAGAATTAACTAGACAAATCGCTCCACCAACTAAGAACGGCCATGCACCACCACCCATAGAATCAAGAAAGAGCTCTCAGTTTGTCAATCCTTACTATGTTTGGACCTGGTAAGCTTCCCCATGTTGAGTCAAATTAATCCGCAGGCTCCACTCCTGGTGGTGCCCTTTCGTCAATTCCTTTAAGTTTTAGCCTTGCGACCATACTCCCCCCGGAACCCAAAGACTTTGATTTCTCATAAGGTGCCGGTGGAGTTCTAAAAGTAACATCCGTCGATCCCTGGTCAGCATCATTTATGGTTGAGACTAGGACAGTATCTGATCGTCTTCGAGCCCCCAACTTTCGTTCTTGATTAATGAAAACATCCTTGGCAAATGCTTTCGCAGTTGTTCATCTTTCATAAATCCAAGAATTTCACCTCTGACTATGAAATACGAATGCCTCCGATTGTCCCTATTAATCATTACTCTGATCTCGAAGGCCAACATAATAGGATCGAAATCCTATGATGTTATCCCATGCTAATGTATACAAGCGTAGGCCTACTTTGAGCACTCTAATTTCAAAGTAATAGCATCGGAGGAATGACCCAGGCAATTAAGTCCAGAAGCGCATCACCGGCAGTAGGGACGAGTAGATCGATGCTCACCGTGAGGCAGATCGGATGACCCAACCCTAGTTCCAACTATGAGCTTTTTAACTGCAACAATTAAATATACACTATTGGAGCTAGAATTATCGTGGTTGCTGGCTCCAGACTTACCTTCCAATGGATCCTCGTTAAGGGATTTAGATTGTACTCATTCCAATTACCAGACTCATAGAGCTCAGGCTTGTTATTTATTGTCACTACCTCCCCATGTCAAAATTGGGTAATTTGTGCGCCTGCTACCTTCCTTGGATGTGGTAGCCGTTTCTCAGGCTCCCTCTCCAGAATCGAACCCTAATTCTCCATCACCCGTCACCACCACAGTAGGCCACTATCCTACCATCGAAAGTTGATAGGGCAAAAATTTGAAGGATGCGTCACCGGCACAAAGGCCGTGTGATCCATCGAGTTATCATGAATCATCAAAGCAACGGGCATAGCCCGCATCGACCTTTTATCTAATAAATGCATCCCTTCCAGAAGTCGGGGTTTGTTGCACGTATTAGCTCTAGAATTACTACGATTATCCGAGTAGTAGATACCATCAAACAAACTATAACTGATTTAATGAGCCATTCGCAGTTTCACAGTCTGAATTAGTTCATACTTACACATGCATGGCTTAATCTTTGAGACAAGCATATGACTACTGGCAGGATTAACCAGGCAGCATTCATTCAGGATGTTGGCACCACATGGGAGAGAGCTCGACGCGTAGCATAAGCGTCGTGCGTGTCGAGCACATGAAATGCGTAGCATCGGACGAACGGGGGCCGAGAGCCCTCACCCACTAAACATTTCGCATCCGAGAGCACGATCGAACATCAGTGCACCAATGCGACCACGGAGGATTGGGTAGTGCCCTTAGGACACCGACCACGATTGACGTCTGACCCGTGGCCCCTTGAGACACGAGACAGATGAGGGATGGCGAGACATTCGGTTTCCATCGATTCAGGTATACAACACAGGATCCCGATCGTGCCCCCTGGGTACGACGACCGCATGGGGGGAGATTGAAGAGGATGACGGGTCAGCAGTTCGATGCATCGAGCATAGAGCCTGCCAACACGCACAACTATAGCACCACTCATATGCCCATGCGTACAAGTGGCATCGTCCACACACGTTGGTCCACAACCCACCCGATCGATTACTCGGCGAGCGAACGGAGGAAACGACTTGCGAGGCCACACCATAACCGCTTGGTAGGAGAAAAACACGAGCAAGGGCCACGAGACTGCCCTTGCCATCCAACAGGCAACAACAAAGTGAAACCACCAATGCTTGGCCTGGCCAGGATCGCACGTACGAGCTTCACTGACACCACCCCAGGGGGACGTTGCCCGATTCAGAGACTTGTTCTTGGGGTCTCGGGCAGCGTCAGTTACGTGCACGGCCTCGTCGAGGCCTAGGTATTTTTATGGTAGATGAGAAGGGACCACG
>NC_143164.1:26657500-26660000 GCF_047325235.1 Durio zibethinus
ATGTGCCCACACCAAGGCTCGGCATGTGCCGATGGTGTTCGAGGCAACCGCCCACACCAGGGGCCATCTTTTACCGATGATGGTCGAGCCAAGAGCCCGCACTAAGGGCTGACTTATGCCCATGGTGCTCGAGGTAACCGCCCGCACTCAGGGCCATCTTCTGCCGATGGTGTTCGAGGCAACCGCTCGCACCAAGGCCTAGCATATGCCGATGGTGTTCGAGGTAACCGCTCGCACCAGGGGCCAGTATGTACCGATGGTGTTCAAGGTAATCGCCTGCACTAGGGGCCATCTTGTGCCGATGGTGGTCGAGGCAAGAGCCCACACTAAGGGTCGGCTTGTGCCGATGGTGCTCGAGGCAACCGCTCGTACGAAGGCCTAGCATGTACCGATGGTGTTTGAGGCAACTGCTCGCACCGAGGCCCAGCATGTGCCGATGGTGGTCGAGGCAACCGCCCGCACCAAGGCCCAGCATGTGCCGATGGTGTTCGATGCAACCGCTCACACCAGGGGCCATCTTGTGCGGATGGTGGTCGAGGCAACCGCCCGCTCCAAGGGTCAACTTGTGCCGATGGTGGTCGAGGCAACCGCCCGCACGAAGGCCCGGCATGTGCCGATGGTGTTTGACGCAATCGCCCGCACTAGGGGCCATCTTGTGCTGATGGTGGTCGAGGTAACCGCCTACACCAAGGGTCATCTTTTGCCGATAGTGGTTGGGAAAACTGCCCGCACCAAGGGTCGGCTTGTGCAGTTGGTGGTCAAGGCAACCGCCTGCACCAGGGGCTATTTTCTACCGATTGTGGTTGAGGCAAGAGCCTGCACCAAGGGCTGGCTTACACCGATGGTGGTCGAGGTAACTGCCCATAGCAGGGGCCATCTTCTACCGATGGTGGTCGACCAAGGCCTAGCATGTGTCGATGGTGGTCGAGGCAAGAGCACGCACCAAGGGTCAGCTTGTACCGATGGTGCTCAAGGTAACCTCTCGTACCAGGGGCCATCTTCTACCGATGGTGATCGAGGCAACCGCCCTCACCATGGCCCAGCATGTGTCGATGGTGTTCGAGGCAACCGCCCACACCAAGGCCCAGCATGTACCGATGGTAGTCGAGGCAACTGCCCGCACCAAGGCCCAGCATGTGCCGATGGTGTTCGATGCAACCGCCTACACCAAGGGTCAGCTAGTGCCGATGGTGCTAGAGGCAACCACCCACACCAAGGCCCGGTAAGTGCCGATGGTGTTTGAGGCAACTGCCTACACCAGGGGCCATCTTTTGCCAATGGTGGTTAAGGCACCCGCCCGCACCAGGGGCCATCTTGTGCCGATGGTGGTCGAGGCAACCACCCATACCAAGGGCCGGCTAGTGTCAATGGTGTTCGAAGCAACTGCCCACACCAAGGCTTGACATATGCCGATGGTGGTCAAGGCAACCGCCCGTACCACAGCCCAGCATGTGTCGATGGTGTTCGATGCAACCGCCCACACTAGGGGCCATCTTGTGTCGAAGGTGGTCGAGGTAATCGCCCGTACCAAGGGCCAGCTTGTGCCAATGGTGGTAGAGGCAACCACCTGCACCAAGGTTCGACATGTGCCGATGGTGATCGAGGCATCCGCCCACACCAGGGCCCAGCTTGTGCCGATAGGGGTCGAGGCAAGTACCCGTACCAAAGGGCAGCCTGTGCCGATGATGGTCGAGGCCTTGGCCAAAGTTCAATTTTGAGCCACGGTGCTCATGCTGGGCTCGGGCTTGTGCTGGTGCTATATTTTTTTCACCCGGGGCACCATCGCCGGAGCATCGTCGAAGAGCCTAACCGACGGCATTGGGGGTTTTGACGATTGGGGGGGCCAGGGGGTGTGCGCACATGATGTGCGATGGGTGCTGGTACTTGGCCCTTATATTGGCCCCCTATCCCTCATCAAACCTCGAGAACTCACACCCCCTTAAAGAGCGTTTGAGATTTTATAGGTTTGCTGCCAGTAGCCATTAAAGTGTCTGAAATGGGGACACTTTTTTCAAACGGTCATAAAATCTTCTCCACTTCGAGTTTTTAGCTGAATTTTTTTATGCATGCCAACAAAAACACAAGGATTACCTCTAATAAATTTGGGGAAAAAACTCTTTCTAAAAAAATTTTAAAAAATCTCGAACTTCCAAAAGTTTCAAAAATCATGAAAAATAGAAAACGGGTCGTCTTGCCATGAAACTTCACATGAAGCTTAGGGGACCATTGTATGAATTTACAAGCCATAAAAATGGCATTGGAATGGCAGAAATATGAAGATGTGCTTGAACCCACCTACCACCCGTTCGATCCACGACTTGCGCATCCTGCCTCTCTAGCCTACTGAGCGCCCACACACTCGTTTCGTGGGTTGACTTAGGCATATGGAGTTCATCCCCAGTCTAAGCATACGAAGTTTATTCTCAGTCTAAGATCAGACCAAACCGAGAGTTGCGACAGCAAGATCGGTAGCACGCAGGGGGGGACTGGGTCGATCCCC
>NC_143164.1:26665000-26672500 GCF_047325235.1 Durio zibethinus
TACCATCGAAAGTTGATAGGGTAGACATTTGAATGATGCATCACCAGCACAAAGGCCGTGTGATCCGTCAAGTTATCATGAATCATTAGAGCAATGGGTATAACCCGCGTTGACCTTTTATCTAATAAATGCATCCCTTCCAGAAGTCGGGGTTTGTTGCATGTATTAGCTCTAGAATTACTACGGTTATTCGAGTAGTAGATACCATCAAACAAACTATAACTGATTTAATGAGCCATTCGCAGTTTCACAGTCTGAATTAGTTTATACTTACACATGCATGGCTTAATCTTTGAGACAAGCATATGACTACTGGCAGGATCAACTTGGTAGCATTCATTCAGGACGTTGGCACCGTGTGGGCCTCGACGCGGAGCGCAAGCATCATGCGTGTCGAGCACATGAAATGCGTAGCATCGAATGAACGGGGGCCGAGAGCCCGTGCCCGCTAAACATTCTGCATCTGAGAGCACGATTGAATGCCGGTGCACCAATGCGACCACGAAGGATTGGGTGGTGTGCTCGGGACACCGACCACGATTGACGGTCGACCCATGGCCCCTCAGGACACGAAATGGATGAGGGATGGCGAGACATCCAGTTTCCATCGATTCAGGTATGCAACACAGGATCTCGATCACGCCCCCTGGGTACGACGACCGCATGAGGGGAGATTGAAGAGGATGACGGGTCTACAATTCGATGCATCGAGCATGGAGCCTGCCAACACGCACAACCATAGCACCACTCATATGCCCATTGCGTACAAGTGGCAGCATCTACGCTCGCCGATCCATAACCCACCCGATCGATTACTCGATGAGCGAGCGGAGGAAACGATGTGCGAGGCCACACCACAACCGCTTGGCATGAGAAAAACACAAGCAAGGGCCACGAACTGCCCCTGCCATCCGACAGGCAACAATAAAGCGACACCACCAATGCTTGGCCCGATCGGGACCGCACGTGCGAGCTCCTCTGACACCACCCCAGGGGGACATTACCCGATTCAGGGACTTGTTCCTGGGGTCTCGGGTAGCATCAGCTACGTGCACGACCTTGTCGAGGCCTAGGCATTTTTGTGGTCAACGCGAAAAGACCGTGAGATCGTCAAATTCTGAGAGACCTGGCTGGACCAAGCCCGCAACCACGACTTTTACTTGCACCACCCCAGAGAGCTGTTGCCCGATTCAGGGACTTGGTCTGGGGTCTAGGCCAGCATCCGTCACGTGCATGGGCTCGAGCTCAGCTTCCCTTTTTCGCATGCACGCCAACCGGTTGAGGCCATGGACGCCTATCAATCACTGGAGCAACCAGTCACCGGATAAAACGATCAAAAGGAATGCACGATTTGTATTTTGCTCAAGGGATGTTGCCCTAGGTGTACACATTAGGAGGCCCATCACGCACACCTACTCCCCCCGTGGGGGGGAGAGGGGGTGCCAAACCACCACCCCCTAAAGAGCATTAGAGATTTTATAGATATGCTACCAGTAGACGTTAAAGTGTCTGAAACGGGGACACTTTTTCCAAACAGGCATATCTCGCACCGAGGGTGAGTAGGTGCCGATGGTGGTTAGGGCATATGCCCACACCAAAGGCCAGCGTGTGCCGATGGTGGTCGATACGACTGCTCGCACCAAGGGCCAGTGTGAGCTGATGGTGGTCGAGGCAACCGCCCGTACCAGATCGAGGCATGTGCCCCCACTAAGGCCTGGCATGTGCCGATGGTGTTTGAGGCAACCGCCCACACCAGGGGCCACCTTCTACGAATAGTGGTCGAGGCAAGAGGCCACACTAAGGGCCGGCTTGTGTCGATGGTGCTCGAGGTAACCGCCTGCACTAAGGGCCATCTTCTGTCGATGGTGGTCGAGGCAACCGCTCGCACCAAGGTCCAGCACGTGTCGATGGTGTTCGAGGCAACCGCCCGCACCAGGGGCCATCTTCTGTCGATGGTGGTTGAGGCAAGAGCCTACACAAAGGGCCGGCTTGTGTCGATGGTGCTCGAGGCAACCACCCGTACGAAGGCCTAGCACGTGCCGATGGTGTTCGAGGTAACCTCCCTCACCGAGGCCCAGCATGTGTCGATGGTGGTCGAGGCAACCGCTCGCACCAAGGGCCATCTTCTAGTAGATGGTGGTCGAGGCAACCGCCCCCACCAAGGCCTAGCACGTGCCGATGGTGTTTGAGGCAACCGCCTGCACCAAGGCCCGGTATGTGCCAATGGTGGTCGACACAACCGCCCGTACCAGGGGCCATCTTGTGCCGATGGTGGTCGAGGCAACTGCCCGCACCAAGGGTCATCTTGTGCCGATAGTGGTCGAGGTAACCGCCCATACCAAGGGTCGCCTTATGCAGATGGTGGCCGAGGTAACCGCCCGTACTAGGCGCCATTTTTTGTCGATGGTGGTCGAGGCAATCGTCTATACCAGGGGCCATCTTTTACCGATGGTGGTCAAGGCAAGACCCCACACCAAGGGTCGACTTGTACTGATGGTGGTCGAGGCAACTGCCTGTACCAGGGGCCATCTTCTATCGATGGTGGTCGAGGCAAGAGCTCGCACCAAGGGTCGGCTTGTATCGATGGTGCTCGAGGCAATCGCCCGTACCAGAGGCCATTTTCTGCTGATGGTGGTCGAGGCAACCGCCCGCACCAAAGCCCAGCATGTGCCAATGGTGGTCGAGGCAACCGCCTGCACCAAGGCCCAGCATGTGCCGGTGGTGTTCGACCCAACCGCCCGCACTAGGGGCCATCTTGTGCCGATGGTGGTCGAGGCAACTGCCCGCACCAAGGGTTGGCTAGTGCCGCTGGTGCTCGAGGCAACCGCCCGCACCAAGGCCCGGCACGTGCCGATGGTGTTTGAGGCAACCCCTGTGTCACACCCTAGGCATGCGTACCAGGCATATCGGGCGCACCAGCAGGTGAGCTAGAGGTTGAGGCCCACAGACCAGGCGTGCTGGTGGGTATCTATGTACAAGGCCTAGCAAACGAGGTCAGAACGCCCGCCCACCTTGCAGGCCAGCCCATGAGACCAAGGCCTGGCATACAAGCTACCCGCACCACATCCAGAAGGTTCCAAGGTGCTGGACACACAAGGGAAGCTTTTGGAAGCAAGTAGGATTAGCAGGAGCATCCTGGCAGATTTGGTTGACCTTGAAAATTAGGAGTTAGCATCCTGATTGGTTGTAATCTGTATAATCCCTTGATTTTAGCCTTTATTCTAGGGATATTGCCATTAAGTGTGGCTGGAGCCTCAACTATAAATAGAGGGCTGCTCCACCCTCATTTGTACACCATCAAACACTTCTGTTTCAGTGAATACAAGAGCATTTCCAGAATTCTGGCTTCTTATCCTGTTTCTCTTTAACTTGCGTAATCAGCCCTTCTCGTTGTTCTAGTGCCTGCACACTTGTGTTTTAGGCTGACTTAGGCATAAAAGAAGAGATTCCAAGCCTAAGGTCGCACGGTTTCTGAGTCTAAGGTCAAAGCCCCTGATAGTTGGTATCATAGCAAGTTCGATTCTATGTGTTTGTGTTGTGCAGGTTAGATCGTGATTGAAGAAATGGCATCCTAAAGCGACGTTCCTAGCCAACAACTAGAGGCCCAGGAGCATGGGCATGGAAGAAGCAAGAAAGCCAGTTCTAGAGATATCTGGTCTACCATTGACGGTAGGCTGGCCAAAGTGGAGGTGACTGTGGGTGACATGGGGGAAAAGCTTGAGAAAGTAGAGACTCACATTGCATCGCTAGACTCTATAGGGGAGGAGATCCAAAGTGAGCTGGAAGCTGCTCTTAAAAAAGGCATGGACGTGATCACCCAGAAGAATAAGGCCTTGGAGGCTGAAGTGCTGACCTTGCGTGATGGCATGGAGGCCATGTGCCAGCGGATGGAAGAGCTTACTAGTGAGTTCATTGCTTGCAAGACTGCCATGCGGAATGGCATGTTTGTTGGAGTGTCCAAATCCAGATTGGATGTCCCCAAGCCTAAAGAGTTCAAGGGGACTAGGGAGGCCAAGGAAGTAAACAACTACCTTTAGGGTATTGAGCAGTATTTCCAGGCCATGGGCATGCAAGACGAGGCGATAAAGGTAAGCACCGCTGCTATGTATCTCACTGATGTAGCCTTATTATGGTGGAGGCACAGGTGTGATGATGTCAGGCGTGGGAGTGCCAAGATTGGAACCTGGGTAGAGTTCAAAAAGGAGTTCAAAGAACCTGGGTAGAGTATGCTAATGATGAGGCACGGGCAAAGTTGCGCAGGCTGAGCCAGCAAGGGGACATAAAGGAGTATGTCCAAAAATTCTCTGAACTAATGCTACAGATCTCATATCTAGGTGAGAAAGACACCTTATTTGCTTTCATGGATGGGCTGAAGCCGTGGGTGAAGCATAAGCTACAAAGGAGGGGAGTTCATGACTTGGCTAAAGCCATGACTACTGTCGAAGCCTTGATAGAGTTCAAGCCTCTGAACAAGTTCGAGTCTACCAAGCCCAAGGGTAAGGGCAGGGATGATAGGGATCGAAAGAAGCAGTCTAAGGGGAAGGACCATGACCGGAAGTCCAAGGATGGGGACCGAGACCGTTCAACCAAGGATGGCGAGAGGAAGCCACCAGCATGCAAGTGGAAAGCAAAGGGGGACTGAGAGCCACTAGCATGCTACCTATGTAGAGGGAGCCACATAGCGCGTAATTGCCCGTAGAAGGGCAAGCTAGCTACTGTAGACAAGGAGTCTGACGAAGAGCCAGAGTCAAGGGCAACAAAGCTTGGGTCTTTGGTGCTTAATGCTATCCAGAGTAAGGGGAGCCATAAGCCAAAGGGCTTGATGTTTATGGATTGATGGTTACGGGTCAGAAGGTGAGTGCACCGGTGGACACAGGTGCCTCACATCTTTTTATTTCAGGTGATAGAGCCTGAAAACTCAGACTAAAGGTGCAGAAAAGGATTGGTACCATTAAAACAGTAACTCCAAGGAGGTTCCAGCCATTGGAGTAGCACGGGGAGTGGAGTTACAGCTTGGAGACTGGAAAGGCAAGGAGACCATTGAGGTAATACCCCTTGACGACTATGAGTTTGTGATTGGGTTAGATTTCCTTATTCCGATTAATGCCCTCATTGTGCCTTTTGCCGATTGTGTTTGCATCTTGGATGCAAGGTGCCAATGCCTAGTGCCATTGAGGAGAGGGTCTAGAGTTGGGTCACAGGTGGTGTCAGCCATCCAATTTGCCAAAGTGGTAAGCAGACAAGAAGACACCTTCTTGGCAGCCCTAAAATATGATAAGCCAAGGGAAAAGGAGACCGAGTCACCTTTGAAGGTGCTAAAGGTGCTAAAGGTGCTGAAGACGTTTAGTGATGTGATGCCCGCAAAGCTGCCTAGCAAGCTACCACCTAAGAGGGAGGTGGACCACAAGATCGAGCTAGTGTCTGAGGCCAAACCACCAGCCAGAGCCCCTTACCGAATGTTTCCACCAGAGTTGGAGGAGTTAAGGAAACAGCTCAAAGAGTTAGTTGATGCTGTCTTTATCAGGCCATCGAAGGCACCCTATGGTGCACCGGTTCTATTCTAGTGCAAGCATGATGGGTCGTTGCGGCTGTGCATAGACTATCGGGCTTTGAACAAGCTGACCATCAAGAACAAGTACCCCATCCCACTCATTACGAACTTGTTCGATCAACTTGGGAGCACAAGGTGGTTCACCAAGCTGGATTTCAGGTCAGGCTACTATAAAGTTAGGATCACAGAGGGAGATGAGCCAAAGACAGCATGTGTCACTCGGTATGGTTTGTATGAGTTCTTGGTGATGCCTTCCAGACTCACGAATGCCCCAGCAACATTCTGCACCCTTATGAACAAGGTACTTCAGTCATTCCTTGATCAGTTTGTTGTGGTTTATTTAGATGACATTGTGATCTATAGCCAAACTTTGAGAGAGCATGTAGACCACTTGAGATAGGTGTTAGAGGTGTTGTGGGTGCACAAGCTGTTTGTCAAGAGGGATAAGTGCTCATTCACCCAGCAGGAGATCCCGTTCCTTGGCCACATAGTGGGAGGTGGCAGGATATGCATGGATTAAGGCAAGATACAGGCCATCTTGGAGTGGTAACCGCCAGCCAAGGCCACTGAGTTGAGATCATTCCTCGGGCTGGTTAACTGCTACAGGCGTTTCATCAAAGGTCACTCAGCAATAGCCACGCCATTGACTGACTTGCTCAAGAAAGTGAGAGTATGGGAGTGAAACGCAGGGTGCCATGAAGCTTTTGACAGGTTAAAGCGGGCTATGACCGAAGAGCCAGTCTTGGCCTTGCCAGACCATGCCAAGCCGTATAAGGTGCATACGAATGCATCAGACTTTGCCATAAGAGGTGTGTTGATGTAGGAGGGACGTCCAGTCACGTTCGAGAACAGGAAGCTAAATGAGATTGAGCATAAGTACACGACCCAAGAGAAAGAGATGACGGTAGTGGTGCACTGCTTGCGCACTTGGCGCCATTAACTTCCAGACGTAGAAGAAGTTGTCCCCCAAGCAGATGAGATGGCCCGAGGAAGGCCCCTGAGGGAGCCATTCCCAGTCCATCCCTCGGTTGGCATGTGGTGACCCACTCTCACTATGGGAGCAGCTCGAGCAGTGCACCTATAGCCGACAGGTTTGAGACTGGGACCCCCATGCCCAGCTCTCAGAGCCAATCCTTTTCCTGAGGTTACGGATCCATTTTGTCGACTTCCCTTGCCTACATTGTTCCATCGACCAGAGGCTGTTCACCTTGGAGACTTGATGCGATTATGAGTACGACCAGGCATAGATGGCACTCGGTCCTCCAAATTTTCAAAGGCCACCAGGGGTGCACCGGACACCACGTGACGTGCGGTGCTTTTTCGACCATTGGACCCTACTTCTAGCTGAGCCATTTCTAGGGTGGGCAGGCTGTTAAACAGAAAAGATAACTCTTCTGAAAGCCCCCGTCGATGTCTCTGGACTCCCTAACGTTGCCGTCAGCCGTCGCATCCCGGTTCAAGAATTTTAACCCGATTCCCTTTCGAAGCTCGCGCGGGACGCACTGTCGGACGGGCTTCCCTTGTCTCTTAGGATCGACTAACCCATGTGCAAGTGCCGTTCACATGGAACCTTTCCCTTCTTCGACCTTCAAAGTTCTAATTTGAATATTTGCTACTACCACCAAGATCTACACTGACGGTAGCTCCACCCGGGCTCGTGCCCCAAGTTTTTACAGTGACCGCTGCGCCCTCCTACTCATCAGGGCCTGGCCCTTGCCTCACCGACCGGGTATAGGTCATGCGCTTAGGTGCCATCCATTTTCGAGGCTAGTTGATTCAGCAGGTGAGTTGTTACACACTCTTTAGCGGATTTCGACTTTCATGACCACCGTCCTGCTGTCTTAATCGACCAACACCCTTTGTGGGTTCTGGGTTAGTGCGTAGTTGGGCACCGTAACCCGACTTCTAGTTCATCCCATATCGCTAGTTCTGCTTACCAAAAATGGCCC
>NC_143164.1:26677500-26690000 GCF_047325235.1 Durio zibethinus
AGGGCCAACATGTGCCAACGGTGTTCGAGGCAACCCCCCACACCAGGGGCCATCTTCTACCGATGGTGGTCAAGGCAAAAGCCCACACCAAGGGTCGACTTGTGTCGATGGTGCTCGAGGCAACCGTCTGCACGAAGGCCTAGCACGTGTCGATGGTGTTCGAGGCTACCGCCCACACCGAGGCCGAGCATGTGTCGATGGTGGTCGAGGTAATCGCCCGGACCAAGGTTCGGCTTGTGCCGATGGTGGTGGAGGCAACCATCTGCACCAGGGGCCATTTTCTACCGATGGTGGTCGAGGCAAGAGCCCACACCAAAGGTTGGCTTGTGTCGATGCTGCTCGAGGTAATCGCCCGCACCAAGGCCCGGCACGTGTCGATGGTGTTCGAGGCAACTGCCCGCATCAAGGCCCAGCATGTACCAATGGTGTTCAATGCAACCGCCTGCACCAGGGGCCATCTTATGCCGATGGTGGTCGAGGCAACCATCTGCACTAAGGGTTGGCTTGTACAGATGGTGGTCAAGGTAACCTCCCGTACCAGGGGCCATTTTCTATCGATGGTAGTCGAGGTAAGAGCCCGCACCAAGGGCCAGCTTGTGCCAATGGTGCTCGAGGCAACCGCCCGCACCCGGGGCCATCTTCTGCCAATGGTGGTCAAGGCAACCGCCCCTACCAAGGCCCAGCATATGCCGATGGTGTTCGAGGCAACCGCCCGCACCAAGGCCCAGCATGTGCCGATGGTGGTCGAGGCAACTGCCCACACCAAGGCCCAGCATGTACCGATGGTGTTCGATGCAACCGTCCACACCAGGTGCCATCTTGTGTCGAAGGTGGTCGAGGCAACTGACCACACCAAGGGCCGACTAGTGCCGATGGTGCTCGAGGCAATCGCCCACACCAAGGCTCGACACGTGTCAATGGTGTTCGAGGCAACCGCCTACACCAGGGGCCATCTTCTGTCAATGGTGGTCGAGGCAACCGCATGAGCCAATGGTGTTCGATGCAACCACCAGCACCAGGGGCCATCTTGTGTCGATGGTGGTCGAGGCAACCACCCGCACCAAGGGCCTACTAGTGCGGATGGTGTTCGTGGCAATCACCCGTACCAAGGCTCAGCATGTGCCGATGGTGGTCGAGGCAACTGTTCGCACCATGGCCCAGCATGTGCCAATGGTGTTCGATGCAATCGCTCGCACCAGGGGCCATCTTGTGCCAATGGTGGTCGAGGCAATTGCCTGCACCAATGGTCGGATTGTGTCGATGGTGGTCGAGGCAACCGTCCACACCAAGGGCCGACATATGTCGATGGTGATTGAGGCAACCGTCGGTACCAGGGCCTAGCATGTGTCGATGGTGATCGAGGCAAGTGCCCGTACCAAAGGGCAGCCTGTGCCGATGATGGTCGATGCATGTGCCATCACCATGCACCATCATGTGCCATTAACGTCCGATCTATGGCCCGTCGGGGCACGAGACAGATGAAGGATGATGAGACATCCGATTTCCATCGATTCAGGTATGCAACACAGGATCCCGATCGTGCCCTTTGGGTATGACGACCGCATGAAGGGAGATTGAAGAGGATGACGGGTCGACAGTTCGATGCATCGAGCATGGAGCCTGCCAACACACAACCATAACACCACTCATATGCCCATTACGTACAAGTGGCAGTATCCACGCACGTCGGTCCACAACCCACCCGATCGATTACTCGACAAGCGAGTGGAGGAAACGATGTGCGACGCCACGCCACAACTGCTTGGCATGAGAAAAACATGAGCAAGGGCCACGAGACTGCCCCTGCCATCTGACAGGCAACAACAAAGTGACACCACCAATGCTTGGCTCGGTCGGAACCGCACGCGTGAGCTCTGCTGACACCACCCCAGGGGGACGTTAACTGATTCAGGGACGTTGCCCGATTCGTCGAGGCCTAGGCATTTTTTGGTCGACAAGAAGGGATCACGAGACCATCAAATACTGATAGACCTAGCTGGGCCAAGCTCGCAACTGTGGCTTCTACTCGCACCACCCCAGGGAGCCGTTGCCCGACTCAGGAACTTGGTCTGAGGTCTAGGGCAGTATTCACCACGTGCACGAGCTAGTGCTTAGCTCCCTTTTTTCACATGCACCCCAATCGATAGAGGCCATGGGTGCCTGCCGGTCAATGGAGCAACCAGTCGCCAGACAAAATGGTCGGAAGGCATGCACACCCTGTATTTTGCTTGAGGGACGTTACCCTGGGTGTATGCAATGGGAGGCCCATCACGCACACCTACTCCCCCGTGGGGGGAGGGAGAAGGGGTGTCAGACCACCACCCCTTAAAGAGCATCAGAGATTTTACAGGTATGCTACCAGTAGACGTTAAAGTGTCTGAAACGGGGACACTTTTTCCAAATAGGCATATCCCGCACCGAGGGTGAGTAGCTGCCGATGGTGGTTAGGGCATGTGCCCGCACTAAGGGCCAGCGCATGCCGATGGTGGTCGATGCAACTGCCCGTACCAAGGGCCAGCGTGTACCGATGGTGGTCGAGGAAACCGCCCGTACCAAATCGAGGCATGTGCCAACACCAAGGCCCGGCATGTGCCGATGGTGTTCGAGGCAACTGTTTGCACCAAGGGCCATCTTTTACCAATGGTGGTTGAGGCAAGAGCCCGCACCAAGGGTCGGCTTGTGTCGATGGTGCTAGAGGTAACTGCCCGCACCAAGGGCCATCTTCTGCCGATGGTGGTCGAGGCAACCGCCCGCACCAAGGCCCAGCACATGCCGATGGTGTTCGAGGCAATCGACCCACCAAGGGCCATCTTCTGCTGATGGTGGTCGAGGCAATAGCCCGCACCAAGGGCCGGCTTATGTCGATGGTGCTCGAGGCAACCACCCACACGAAGGCCTAGCACGTGCCGATAGTGGTTGAGGCAATCGCCCACACCAAGGCCCAGCATGTGCCGATTGTGTTTGATGCAACTGCCTGCACCAGGGGCCATCTTGTGCCGATAGTGGTCGAGGTAACCACCCGCACAAAGGGTTAGCTTCTACCGATGGTGCTCGAGGCAACTGCCCGCACCAGGGGCCATTTTCTATCGATGGTGGTTGAGGTAAGAGCTCGTACCAAGGGCTGACTTGTGTCGAAGGTGGTCGAGGCAACCGCCCGTACCAAGGCCTAGCACGTGCCGATGGTGTTCGAGGCAACCACCCGCACCAAGCCTGACATGTGCCGATGGTGGTCGAGGTAACCGCCCACACCAAGGCCCGACATGTGTCGATGGTGGTCGAGGCAACCGCTCGCACCAAAGGTTATCTTGTGCCGATGGTGGTCAAGGCAACTGCCCGCACCAAGGGTCATCTTGCGCAGATGGTGGTCGAGGTAACTGCTCGCACCAGGGGCCATTTTCTGTCAATGGTGGTCGAGGTAAGAGCCTGCACCAAGGGCCGACTTGTGCCGATGGTGCTTGAGGCAGCTGCCTGCACCAGGGGCCATCTTCTGTCGATGGTGGTCGAGGCAACCACCCGTACTAAGGCCTAGCATGTGTCGATGGTGGTCGAGGCAAGAGCCCGCACCAAGGGCCGACTTCTACTGATGCTGTTTGAGGTAACCACCCGTACCAGGGGCCATCTTCTATTGAAGGTGGTCGAGGCAACCGCCCGCACCAAGGCCCAGCATGTGGCGATGGTGTTCGATGCAACAGCCCGCACTAGGGGCTATCTTGTGTTGATGGTGGTCGAGGTAACCACCCGCACCAAGGGCCAGCTAATGCCGATGGTGCTCGAGGTAACCGCCCGGACCAAGGCTCGGCACGTGCCGATGGTGTTCGAGGCAACCGCCTGCTCCAGGGGCCATCTTTTATCGATGGTGGTCGACGCAATCGCCCACACCAAGGGTCATCTTGTGTCGATGGTGGTCAAGGCAATCGCCCGCACCAAGGGTCATCTTGTGCAGATGGTGGTCGAGGCAACCGTCCGCACCAAGGGCCATATTCTATTGATGGTGGTCGAGGTAAGAGCCCGCACCAAGGGCCGACTTGTGTCGATGGTGCTCGAGGCAACTGCCTGCACCAGGGGCCATCTTCTATCGATGGTGGTCGAGGTAAGAGCCCGCACCAAGGGCTAACTTCTGCTGATGGTGCTCGAGGCAACCGCCCGCACCAGGTGCATCTTCTGTCGATAGTGGTCGAGGTAACCACCCGTACCAAGGCCCAGCATGTGTCGATGGTGTTCAAGGTAACCGCCCGTACCAAGGCCCAGCATGTGGCGATGGTGTTCGATGCAACCGCCCGCACCAGGGGCCATCTTATGCTAATGGTGGTCGAGGCAACCGCCTGCACCAAGGGCCAGTTAGTGCTGATGGTGGTCGAGGCAACCACCCGCACCAAGGCCCGATAGGTGCTGATGGTGTTCGAGGTAACCGCTTGCACCAGAGGCCATCTTCTACCTATGATGGTCGAGGTAACCGCCCGCACCAAGGCCCAACATGTACCAATGGTGGTCAAGGTAAGAGCTCGCACCAAGGGCCGACTTATGCTGATGGTGCTCGAGGCAATCGCCTGGACTAAGGGCCATCTTCTGTCGATGGTGGTTGAGGCAACCCCCGCACCAAGGCCCAGCATGTGGCGATGGTGTTCGGGGTAACCGCCTGTACCAAGGCCTAGCATATGGCGATGGTGTTCGACGTAACTGCCTGCACCAAGGGCCATCTTGTGCCGATGGTGGTCGAGGCAACCGCCCTTACCAAGGGTCAGCTAGTGCTAATGGTGCTCGAGGCAACCACCCGCACCAAGGCCCAAAAAGTGCCGATGGTGTTCGAGGCAACCGCCTACACCAGAGGCCATCTTCTGTCGATGGTGGTCAAGGCGACCGCCCGCACCAAAGCCTAGCATGTGTCGATGGTGTTTGATGCAACTGCCCACACCAGGGGCCATCTTGTGTCGATGGTAGTCGAGGCAACCACCCGCACCAAGGGCCGACTAGTGCCGATGGTGGTCGAGGCAACCGCCCGTACTCGGGGCCATCTTGTGCCTATATGGTCGAGGCAATCGCCCGTACGAAGGGCTGGCTTGTGCCGATGGTGGTCGAGGCAACCGCCTGCACTAAGGGTCAGCATGTGCCGATGGTGGTCGAGGCAACTGCCTGCACTAAGGGTCAGCATGTGCCGATGGTGATCGAAGCAACCACCCGTACCATGGCCCAGCTTGTGTCGATGGCGGTCGAGGGAAGTGCTCGTACCAAAGGGCAGCCTGTGCCGATAATGGTCGATGCATGTGCCATCACCATGTGCCATCATGTGCCATTAATGGTCGAGGCCATGGCCGAAGTTCGATTTTGAGCCACGGTATGCATGCTGGGCTCGGGCATGTGCTGGTGCCACATTTTTTTTGCTCGGGGTACCATCACCGGAGCATCATCGGAGCATCGGAGGAGAGCCCAACCGACGACATTGGGGGTTCTGACAATTGGGGGGGTCGGGAGGTGTGCGTACATGATGTGCAATGGGTGCTGGTACTTGGCCCTTATATTGGCCCCCTATCCCTCGTCAAACCTCAAGAACTCACACCCCCTTAAAGAGCATTTGAGATTTTATAGGTTTGCTGCCAGTAGCCATTAAAGTGTCTGAAATAGGGACATTTTTTTCAAACGATCACAAAATCTTCTCCACTTCGAATTTTTAGCTAAATTTTTTTGTGCATGCCAACAAAAATACAAAAATACACTCTTTCTAAAAAAATTTTAAAAAATCCCAAACTGTAAAAGTTTCAAAAATCGTGAAAAATAGAAAACGAGTCGTCTTACCACGAAACTTCACATGAAGGCTTAGGGGACCATTCTATGAATTTACAAGCCATAAAAATGGCATTGGCACGGTAGAAATATGAAGATGTGCCTAAACCCACCTACCACCCGTTCGATCCATCACTTGCGCATCCTGCCTCTCGACCGACTGAGCGCCCGTACGCTCGTTTCGTGGGTTGACTTAGGCATACGGAGTTCATCCCCAGTCTAAGCATACGGAGTTCATTCCCAGTCTAAGATCAGACCGGACCGAGGGTTGCAACAACAAGATCAGCAGCATGTAAGGGGGGACCGCACCAATCCTCGGCTTACGCATTCTACCTCTCCGGCTGGCTGAGCGCCCGTACACCCATTTCGTGGGTTAGCTTAGGCATACAGAGTTCATTCCATGTCTAAGCCACAGCCAGACCGAGGGTTGTGGCAGCAAGACCGACAATACGTAGAGGGGGATCGGACCGATCCTCGACTTGTGCCTTATGCCTCTTCAGTCGGCTCAGCACCCGCACACTCGTTTCATGGGTTGAATTAGGCATACGGATTTCATTCCCAGTCTAAGATCAGACCAGATTGAGGGTTGTGACAATAGGATCGGTAGCACGCAGGGGGGATGGGTTGATCCTCGGCTTACGTATTCTGCCTCTCCGACCGGCTGAGCGCCCGCACGCTCATTTTATGGGTTGGCTTAGGCATAAGGAGTTCATTCCATGTTTAAGCATACGAAGTTCATTCCCAATCTAAGATCAGATCGGATCGAGGGTTACGATAGCAAGACCAGCAGCAGGATCGACAGCACGCAAGGGGGACCGGGTCGATCCCCGGCTTGCACATTCTACCTCTTCGGCCGACTGAATGTCCGCACACTCGTTTTGTGGGTTGGCTTAGGCATACGGAGTTCATTCCATGTCTAAGCCCCAACCGGATTGAGGGTTGTGGCAGCAAGATCGACAGTGCGATCGACAGCACGTAAAGAGGGATCGGGCTGATCCTCGGCTTACACATTATGCCTTTCTAGTCGGCTCAGCGCCCGCACGCTCATTTCATGGGTTGACTTAGGCATACGAAGTTCATTCCCAGTCTAAGATCAGACTGGCAGCGGGATCGGTAGTAGCACGCAGAGGGGGATCGAGCCGATCCTCGGCTTGCGCATCCTGGCTTTTCGACCGGCTGAGCTCCCGCACGTTCGTTTCGTGGGTTGACATAGGCATGCGGAGTTCATTCTCGGTCAAGCCCCAACCAGACCGAGGGACCCACAGCGAGATGGGCAGCACGTAGAGGGGGATCGAGTCGATCCTCGACTTACTCATTCTGGCTCTCCGGCTGGTTGAGCGCCCGCATGCTCGTTTCATGGGTTGACTTAGGCATACGTAGTGTATTCCCGATCTCGACCAACCAAAGGCCAGAGGCTATCGACAACATTTGGGGCAACAACCGAGGGGGACCAGTAGCGGGATCCTTGGTCGGCTCGTGCATCCCGCCCTCAAGGGTCAGTTTAGTGCCCGCACGCTCGTTTTAGGGGTCGACCGAGGTGAGTGAAGTTCGTTCTTGATAAGGATCGGAGGATGGGGGGCCCCGGGTCATGCCCAACCCTGAAGAGGGGCGGCATGAAAAGAAGGAAGGTCGGCGGGGGGAGGGATGAATCGAAGTGACAAAGGGCTGAATCTCAGTGGATCATGGCAGTAAGGCCACTCTGCCACTTACAATGCCCCGTCACATATTTAAGTCATCTGCAAAGGATTTTACCCACCGCTCAGTGGGAATTGAGCTCCAAGGAGGCCCGAACGGCTTGTCCGCCGTGGGGGCTGTACCTACGACATGTGCCCTTGGGGGCCATGGGCCCTTACTATGGGTTGACAATCGGGCGACAGGCGCGCGCGTCATTTCTAGCCTAGATTTTGACCTAGAGGCATTCTGTCATAATCCAGTGCACGGTAGCCTGTGCCAATGATGGTCGATGCATGTGCCATCACCATGTACCATCATGTGCCATTGATGGTTGAGGCCTTGGCCGAAGTTTGATTTTGAGCCACGGTGCACATGCTGGGCTCGGGCATGTGCTGGTGCAACATTTTTTTCACCCGGAGCACCATCGTCGGAGCATCACCAGAGAGCCTAACCAGTGGCATTGGGGATTCTGGTTATTGGGGGGGCGGGGGGTGTGCGCACATGATGTGCGATGGGTGCAATGGGTGCTGGTACTTGGCACATGGGTACGGTGGACCATCCACGTCGTTGCAATCCGAACACTTCATCGGACCATTCAATTGGTAGGAGCGACGGACGGTGTGTACAAAGGGCAGGGACGTAGTCAACGAGTTGATGACTCGCACTTACTAGGAATTCTTCGTTGAAGACCAACAATTGCAATGATCTATCCCCATCACGATGAAATTTCAAATATTACCCAGGCCTGTCGGCCAAGGCTGTAGACTCGTTGAATACATCGGTGTAGCGCGCGTGTGGCCCAGAACATCTAAGGGCATCACAGACCTGTTATTGCCTCAAACTTCCTTGGCCTAAGCGGCCATAGTCCCTCTAAGAAGCTAGCCGCAAAGGATCACCTCCACGTAGCTAGTTAGCAGGCTGAGGTCTCGTTCGTTAACGGAATTAACCAGACAAATCGCTCCACCAACTAAGAACGGCCGTGCACCACCACCCATAGAATCAAGAAAGAGCTCTCAGTCTGTCAATCCTTACTATGTCTGGACCTGGTAAGTTTCCCCGTGTTGAGTCAAATTAAGCCGCAGGCTCCACTCCTGGTGGTGCCCTTCCGTCAATTCTTTAAGTTTCAGCCTTACGACCATACTCCCCCCGAAACCCAAAGACTTTGATTTCTCATAAGGTGCCGGTGGAGTCCTAAAAGTAACATCCGTCGATCCATGGTCGGCATCGTTTATGGTTGACACTAGGACGGTATCTGATCATCTTCGAGCCCTCAACTTTCATTCTTGATTAATGAAAACATCCTTGGCAAATGCTTTCGTAGTTGTTCATCTTTCATAAATCCAAGAATTTCACCTCTGACTATGAAATACGAATGCCCCCGACTGCCCTATTAATCATTACTCCGATCCCGAAGGCCAACACAATAGGACCGAAATCCTATGATGTTATCCCATGCTAATGTATACAAAAGTAGGCCTGTTTTGAGCACTTTAATTTCTTCAAAGTAATAGTACCGGAGGAATGACTCGGGCAATTAAGTCCAAGAGCACATCACCGATAATAGGGACAAGTAGACCGGTGCTCACCATGAGGCGAACCGGACGACCCAACCCTAGTTCCAACTACGAGCTTTTTAACTGTAACAACTTAAATATACGCTATTGGAGCTGGAATTGCCGTGACTGCTAGCACTAGAGTTGCCCTCCAATGGATCCTCGTTAAGGGATTTAGATTGTACTCATTCCAATTACAAGAGTCATAGAGCCCGGTATTGTTATTTATTGTCACTACCTCCCTGTGTTAGGATTGGGTAATTTGCGCGCCTGCTGCCTTCATTCAATGTGGTAGCCGTTTCTCAGGCTCCCTTTCTGGAATCGAACCCTAATTCTCCATCACCCATCACCACCATAGTAGGCCACTATCCTACCATCGAAAGTTGATAGGGCAGAAATTTGAATGATGCATCGTCGGCACAAAGGCCGTGCGATCCGTCGAGTTATCATGAATCATCAAAGCAACGGGCATAGCCCGTGTCAACCTTTTATCTAATAAATGCATCCCTTCCAGAAGTTGGGGTTTGTTGCACGTATTAGCTCTAGAATTACTACGATTATCCGAGTAGTAGATACCATCAAACAAACTATAACTGATTTAATGAGCCATTCATAGTTTCACAGTCTAAATTAGTTCATACTTACACATGCATGGCTTAATCTTTGAGACAAGTATATGACTACTGGTAGGATCAACCAGGTAGCATTCATTCGGGACGTTGGCACCACGTGGGCCTCGACACACAGACCGAGCAGCGGAGAGAGCCCGACACGGAGCGCAAGCATCGTGCATGTCGAGCATGTGAAATACGTAGCATCGAATGAACGGGGGCCGAGAGCCCGCGCCCGCTAAACGTTCTGCATCCAAGAGCATGATCGAATGCCAGTGCACCAATGTGGCCATGGAAAATTGGGTGGCACGCTTGGGACACTAGCCATGAGACGGATGAGGGGTGGTGAGACATCCGATTTCCATCGATTCATGTATGCAACACAGGATCCCGATCGTGCCCCCTGGGTACGATGATCGCGTGGGGGGAGATTGAAGAGGATGATGGGTCGATAGTTGGATGCATCGAGCACAGAGCCTGCCAACATGCACAACCATAGCACCACTCATATGCCCATTGCGTACAAGTGGCAGCATCCACGTGTGTCGGTCCACAACCCACCCGATCGATTACTCGACGAGCGAGCGGAGGAAACGACGTGCGAGGCCACGCCACAACTGCTTGGCATGAGAAAAACACGAGCAAGGGCCATGAGACTGCCCCTGCCATCCAACAGGCAACAACAAAGTGACACCACCAATGCTTGGCCCAACCGGGATAGCACGCACGAGCTCTGCTGACACCACCCCAGGGGGACGTTGCCCAATTCAGAGACTTGTTCCTGGGGTTTCGGGCAGCGTCGGCTGCGTGCACAACCTCGTCGAGGCCTACGTATTTTTATGGTCGACGAGAAGGGATCACGAGACCGTCAAATATCGAGAGACCTAGCCGGGCCAAGCCTGCAACCGCGGCTTCTACTCGCACCACCCCAAGGAGCCATTGCCTGATTCAAGGACTTGCTCTAGTGTCTAGGGCAATATCTGCCGCGTGCACAGGCTCAAAGATCAGCTCCCTTTTGTCACATGCATGCCAACCGGTCGAGGCCATGGGCGCCTACCGGTCATCGGAGCAACCAATCACCAGACAAAATGGTCGAAAGGCATGCACGCCCTGTATTTTGTTGAAGGGATATTGCCATGGGTGTACGCAATGGGAGGCCCATCATGCACACCTACTCCCCCCGTGAGGGAGGGAGAGGGGGTGCCGGACCACCACCCCCTAAAGAGCATTAAAGATTTTACAGATATGCTATCAGTAGACGTTAAAGTGTCTGAAATGGGGACACTTTTTCCAAACAAGCATATCTCACACCGAGGGTGAGCAGGTGCCGATGGTGGTTGGGGCATGTGCCCGCACCAAGGGCCAGCGCGTGCCGATGGTGGTCGATGTGACTGCCCGCACTAAGGGCCAACGTGTGTCGATGGTGGTCGAGGCAATCGCTCGCACTAGATCGAGGCATGTGCCCACACCAAGGCCCGGCATGTGCCGATAGTGTTTGAGGCAACCGCCCACACCAGGGGCCATCTTCTACCGATGGTGCTCAAGGTAATCGCCCGCACCAAGGGCCATCTTCTGTCGATGGTGGTCGAGGCAACCGCCCGTAGCAAGGCCCAGCACGTGCCGATGGTGTTTGAAGCAACCGCCGCACCAGGGGCCAGCATGTGTCGATGGTGTTCGAGGTAACCACCTGCACCAGGGGCCATCTTCTGCCGAAGGTGGTCGAGGCAAGAGCCCACACCAAGGACCTACCTGTGTCGATGGTGCTCGAGGCAATCACCCACATGAAGGCCTAGCACGTGCCGATGGTGTTCGAGGCAACTGCCCACACCGAGGCCCAATATGTGCCGATTATGGTCGAGGCAATCGCTCGCACCAAGGCCCAGTATGTGCCGATGGTGTTCGACGCAACCGCCTGCACCAGGGGCTATCTTATGTCGATGGTGGTCGAGGCAACCGCCCGCACCAAGGGCCAGCTTGTGCTGATGGTGCTCGAGGCAACCGCCCGCACTGGGGGCCATTTTCTATCGATGGTGGTCGAGGCAAGAGCTCGTACCAAGGGTCGGCTTGTGCAGTAGTGCTCGAGGCAACTGCCCGCACCGAGGCCCGGCATGTGTCAATGTTGGTCGAGGTAACTGCCCGTACCAAGGCTCAAAATGTGCCGATGGTGTTCGATGTAATCGCCCGTACCAGGGGCCATCTTATGCCGATGGTGGTCGAGGCAACCGCCCGCACCAAGGGTCATCTTGTGCCGATGGTGGTCGAAGCAACCTCCCGCACCAAGGGTCAGCTTGTGCAGATAGTGGTCGAGGTAACCGCCTGCACTAGGGGCCATTTTCTACAGATGGTGGTGGAGTTAACCGCTCGTACCAAGGGCCGGCTTATGCCGATGGTGGTCGAGGTAACCGCCCACACCAAGGCCCAGCATGTGCCGATGGTGATCGAGGTAAGAGCCCGTACTAAGGGCGAGCTTGTACCGATGGTGCTCGAGGAAACCACCCGCACCAGGGGCCATCTTCTGCCGATGGTGGTCGAGGCAACCGTCCGCACCAAGGCCCAGCATTTGCCAATTGTGTTCGAGGCAACCGCCCACACCAAGGCCCAGCATGTGCCAATGGTGGTCGAGGTAACCGCTTGCACCAAGGCCCAGCATGTGCCGATGGCGTTCACCGCAATCGCTCGTATCAGGGGCCATCTTGTGCCGATAGTGCTCGAGGCAACTGCTCACACCAAGGTCCGGCACGTATCGATGGTGTTCGAGGCAACTGCCTGCACCAGGGGCCATCTTCTACCGATGGTGGTCGAGGTAACCGCCCGCACCAAGGCCCAGCATATGCTGATAGTTTCGTCGCAACCGCCTGCACCAGGGGCCATCTTGTGCCGATGG
>NC_143164.1:26695000-26717500 GCF_047325235.1 Durio zibethinus
AGACTCCTTGGTCTGTGTTTCAAGACGGGCCCGATGGGGAGCCCGCAAGCCTACGCCTGGAGCATGCTGGTGCCGAGACACATCGAGATGGCGCGTGCTGTGTTCCACTATCATGGTGACGATGTCTGCATGGGCACATCGAAAGCTTGGGCCGAGCCGATCAGCGGACCGGCTCTTGTCGTTCCACATCCGATCGGGGCACATCGCCGACCCCTATCCGCTTCCCTCCCGATAATTTCAAGCACTCTTTGACTTTCTTTTCAAAGTCCTTTTCATCTTTCCCTCGTGGTACTTGTTTGCTATCAGTCTCTCACCCGTATTCAGCCTTGGATGAAATTTATCGCCCGATTGGGGCTACATTCCCAAACAACCCGACTCGCGGACAGCACCTCGTGGTGCGACAAGGTCCAGGCACAACGGGGCTCTCACCCTCTTCGATGCCCCTTTCCAAGGGACTTAGGCCCAGTCCATCACTGAGAAAGTTCCTCCAAACTACAATTCAGACGTCGGGGGCATCCGATTCTCAAGCTGGGCTCTTCCTGGTTCGGTCGTCGTTACTAAGGGAATCCTGGTAAGTTTTTTTTCCTCCACTTATTGATATGCTTAAACTCAACAGGTGATCCCGCCTGACCTGGGGTCACGACGCGAGCATCGACTGAGTGATGCAGGGGGTCCGAAGGGGTCCAGGTGGACAACGAGCGTGCATCACTGGGGATGAGGCACGCCGGGAGCTCTACCATTGACGGTCACGATGCTGTCATTGCCGGAGACTCGCTTTTGGGCCAACCGTGACCCACAGGATCACGAGAGGCCATCTTCCACCCGTCCCCTTCCCCTGAAGCCCGAGGGGCCGGGGGTCAAAGAGGGGGCGACGGTGCTTGACACCCAAGCAAGCGTGCCCTAGGCCTAATGGCTTGGGGCACAACTTGAGTTCAAAGACTCGATGGTTCACGAGATTCTGCAATTCACACCAAGTATCGCATTTCGCTATGTTCTTCATCGATGCGAGAGCTGAGATATCCGTTGCTGAGAGTCATTTCATTTTTTCATGACAAAAGGAGTCGTGGCGTCACCCGCACACGCACAGCGAACGGGATGGTGACGGTGCGCGTGCTCTATTTTCATTTCCATTCCTTGGCATGATTCGCGTCGAGGGTTCGTTGTTCGACGGCGGGTGAGACGATGCCGATCGTTTCGCCCACCCCGTAGGGGGGACGGAGTGACCATTGTCCCCTCCTGGGGCTAGAGGGGGCTCAGGGTATGAGGGCACCTCGCCCTCTCGGTGTTTCATTAACGCATCCACAAGTCGTCTGTCGAGCGAGGTTTCGACAATGATCCTTCCGCAGGTTCACCTACGGAAACCTTTTTATGACTTCTCCTTCCTCTAAATGATAAGGTTCAGTGGACTTCTCGTGATGTCACAGACGGCGAACCGTCCACGTCGTCATGATCTGAATACTTCACTGGACCATTCAATCGGTAGGAGCGACGGGCAGTGTGTACAAAGGGCAAGGACGTAGTCAACGCGAGCTAATGACTCGCACTTACTAGGAATTCCTCGTTGAAGACCAACAATTGCAATGATCTATCCCCATCATGATGAAATTTCAAAGATTGCCCGAGCCTGTCGGCCAAGGCTATAGACTTCTTGAATACATCAGTGTAGCATGCGTGCGGCCCAGAACATCTAAGGGCATCACAGACCTGTTATTGCCTCAAACTTCCTTGGCCTAAGCGGCCATAGTCCCTCTAAGAAGCTAGCCACGAAGGATCACCTCCACGTAGCTAGTTAGCAGGCTAAGGTATCATTCGTTAATGAAATTAACCAGACAAATCGCTCCACCAACTAAGAATGGCCATGCACCACCACCCATAGAATCAAGAAAGAGCTCTCAGTTTGTCAATCCTTACTATGTCTGGACCTGGTAAGTTTCCCCGTGTTGAGTCAAATTAAGCCGCAGGCTCCACTCCTGGTGGTTCCCTTCCGTCAATTCCTTTCAGTTTCAGCCTTACGACCATACTACCCCCGAAACCCAAAGACTTTGATTTCTCATAAGATGCCGACGGAGTCCTAAAAGTAACATCCGTCGATCCCTGATCGGCATCATTTATGGTTGACACTAAGACGGTATCTGATCATCTTCGAGCCCCCAACTTTCATTCTTGATTAATGAAAACATCCTTGGTGAATGCTTTCGTAGCTGTTTGTCTTTCATAAATCCAAGAATTTCACCTCTGACTATGAAATACGAATGCCCCTGACTGTCTCTGTTAATCATTACTCTGATCTCGAAGGCCAACACAATAGGACTGAAATCTTATGATGTTATCCCATGCTAATGTATACAAGCGTAGGCTTGCTTTGAGCACTCTAATTTCTTCAAAGTAACAGCACCGGAGGAATGACCCGGGCACTTAAGTCAAGGAGCGCATCACCGACAGAAGGGATGAGTAGACCGATGCTCATCGGGAGGCGGATCGGATGACCCAACCCTAGTTCCAACAACTTAAATATACGCTATTGGAGCTGGAATTACCGCAGCTGCAGGCACCAGACTTGCCCTACAATGGATCCTCGTTAAGGGATTTAGATTGTACTCATTCCAATTACCAGACTCATAGAGCCTGGTATTGTTATTTATTATCACTACCTCCCCATGTCAGGATTAGGTAATTTGCATGCCTGCTGCCCTCTTTGGATGTGGTAGCTGTTTCTCAGGCTCCCTCTCCGGAATCGAACCCAATTCTCCATCACCCATCACCACCATAGTAGGCCACTATCCTACCATCGAAAGTTGATAGAGCAGAAATTTGAATGATGCGTCACCGGCATAAAGGCCATGCGATCCGTCTAGTTATCATGAATCATCAGAGCAACGGGCATAGCCCGTGTCGACCTTTTATCCAATAAATGCATCCCTTCTAAAAGTTAGGGTTTGTTGCATGTATTAGCTCTAGAATTACTACAATTATCCGAGTAGTAGATACCATCAAACAAACTATAACTGATTTATTGAGCCATTTGTAGTTTCACAGTCTGAATTAGTTCATACTTACACATGCATGGCTTAATCTTTCAGACAAGCATATGACTACTGGCAGGATCAACCGGGTAGCATTCATTCGGGATGTTGGCATCGCGTGGGCTTCGACGCACCGATCGAGCGGTGAAGAGAGCCCGACGCGAAATGCAAGCATCGTGCGTGTCAAGCACGTGAAATACGTAGCATCAGACGAATGGGGGTCGAGAGCCCGCGCCCGCTAAACGTTCCACATCCGAGAGCACGATCGAACGTCGGTGCACCAATACGGCCACGGAGGATTGGGTGGTGCATTTGGGACACCGACCATGATTGATGTCTGACCCGTGGCCCCTTGAGACATGAGACAGATGAAGGATGGTGAGACATCAGGTTTCCATCGATTCAGGTATGCAACACAAGATCCCGATCGCACCCCCTGGGTACGAATACTGCATGGGGGGAGATTAAAGAGGATGATGGGTCGACAGTTCGATGCATCGAGCACGGAGCCTACCAACACGCACAACCATAGCACCACTCATATGCCCATTGCGTACAAGTGGCAGCATCTACGCCCGCCGGTCCACAACCCACCCGATCGATTACTCGACGAGTGAGCGGAGGAAATGACGTGCGAGGCCATGCCACAATCGCTTGGCATGAGAAAAACATGAGCAAGGGCCACGAGACTGCCCCTATCATCCGACAGGCACAACAAAACAACACCACCAATGCTTGGCCCAACTGGGACCGTACGTGCGAGCTCCGCTGACACCACCCTAAGGGGTCGTTGCCCGATTCAGGGACTTGTTCTTGGGGTCTCAGGCAGCGTCGGTTGCGTTCACAGCCTCGTCGAGGCCTAGGCATTTTTTTGGTCGATGAGAAGGGACCGTGAGATCGTCAAATACCGAGAGACCTGGTCGGGCCAAGCCCACAATCGTGACTTCTGCTCGCACCATCCCAGGGAGCCGTTGCTCAATTCAGGGACTTGGTCTGGGGTCTAGGGCAGCATCCGTCGTGTGCACGAGCTCGAGCTCAACTCCCCTTTTTCGCATGCACGCCAACCGATCAAGGCCATGGGCGCCTGTCAGTCACCGGAGCAACCAGTCACCGGACAAAATGGTCGGAAGGCATGCGCGCCCTGTATTTCACTCAAGGGACATTGCTCTGGGTGTACGTAATGGGAGGCCCATCACGCACACCTACTCCCCCCGTGGAGGGGAGAGAGTGGGTGTCCGACCACCACCCTCTAAAGAGCATTAGAGATTTTACAGATATGCTACCAGTAGACATTAAAGTGTCTGAAATGGGGATACTTTTTCCAAATAGACACATCCCGTACCGAGGGTGAGCAGGTGCTGATGGTGGTTGGGGCATGTGCCCGCACCAAGGGTCGACACATGCCGATACTGGTCGATGTAACTGCCCGCACCAAGGGCCAGCATATGCCGATGGTGGTCGAGGCAATCACCCGCACCAGATCGAGGCATGTGCCCACACCAAGGCCCAGCATGTGTCGATGGTGTTCGAGGCAGCCGCTTGCACCAGGGGCCATCTTTTACCGATGATGGTCGAGGCAAGAGCCCGCACTAAGGGTCAGCTTGTGTCGATGGTACTAGAGGCAACCGCTTGCACCAAGGGCCATCTTCTGTCGATGGTGGTCGAGGCAACCACCCGCACCAAGGCTCAGCATGTGCCAATGGTGTTCGAGGCAACCGCCCACACCAGGGGCCAGCATGTGCCGATGGTGTTCGAGGCAACCGCCCACACCAAGGGCCATCTTTTGCCAATGGTGGTCGAGGCAAGAGCCTGCACCAAAGGCCGGCTTGTGCCGATGGTGCTCGAGGCAATCACCCGCATGAAGGCTAGCACGTGTCGATGGTGTTTGAGGTAACCGCCCGCACCGAGGCCCAGCATGTGCCAATGGTGGTCGAGGTAACTGCCCACACCAAGGCTCAGCATGTGTCGATCATGTTCAACGCAATCGCCCGCACCAAGGGCCATCTTGTGTCGATGGTGGTCGAGGCAACCGCCCGCACCAAGGGTCAACTTGTGCCGATGGTGGTCAAGGCAACCACCCGCAACAGGGGCCATTTTCTACCGATGGTGGTTGAGGTAAGAGCCCGCACCAAGGGTCGGCTTGTGCCGATGGTGCTTAAGGTTACCACCCGTACCAAGGCCTAGCACGTGACGATGATGTTCGAGGCAACCGCATGCACCAAGGCCCGGCATGTGCCGATGGTGTTCGATGCAACCGTCTGCACCAGAGGCCATCTTGTGCCGATAGTGGTCGAGGCAACCACCCGTACTAGGGGCCATCTTCTGCCGATGGTGGTCGAAGCAACTGCTCGCACTAAGGCCCAGCATGTGCCGATAGTGTTCGATGTAACCGCCCATACCAGGGGCTATCTTGTGCCGATGGTGGTCGAGGCAACCACCCGTACCAAGGGCCGGCTGGTGTCGATGGTGTTCAAGGCAACCGCCCACACCAAGACTCGGCATATGCCGATGGTGGTCAAGGCAATCATCAGCACCATGGCCCAGCATGTGCCGATGGTGTTCGATGCAACCGCTCGCAGTAGGGGCCATCTTGTGCCGATGGTGGTCGAGGTAATCGCCCGCACCAAGGGCCGGCGTGTGCCAATGGTGGTCGAGGCAATCAGCCGCACCAGGGCCCAGCTTATGCCGATGGTGGTCGAGGCAAGTGCCCGTACCAAAGGGCAACCTGTACCGTTGATGGTCGATGCATGTGCCATCACCATACGCCATCATGTGCCATTGATGGTCGAGGCTTTGGCCGAAGTTTGATTTTGAGCCACGGTGCACATGCTCAGCTTGGGCATGTGCTGGTGCCACATTTTTTTCGCTCGGGGTACTATCGTCGGAGGATCGTCGGAGAGCCTAACCGACGACATTGGGGTTTCTGGCGATTGGGGGGCCAGGGGGTGTGCACACATGATGTGTGATGGGTGCTGGTACTTGGCCCTTATATTGGCCCTCTATCCCTCATCAAACCTCAAGAACTCACACCCCCTTAAAGAGCATTTGAGATTTTATAGGTTTGCTGCCAGTAGCCATTAAAGTGTCTGAAATGGGGACACTTTTTTCAAACGATTACAAAATCTTCTCCACTTCGAGTTTTTAGCTGAGTTTTTTTGTGCATGCCAACAAAAGTAACAGCACCAGAGGAACGACCCGGGCAATTAAGTCTAAGAGCGCATCATCGCAGTAGGGACGAGTAGACCGGTGCTCACCATGAGATGGACCGAATGACCCAACCCTAGTTCCAACTACAAGCTTTTTAACTGCAACAACTTAAATATACGCTATTGGAGCTGGAATTACCACGACTGTTGGCACCAGACTTGCCCTCCAATGGATCCTTATTAAGGGATTTAGATTGTACTCATTCTAATTACCATACTCATAGAGCCCGGTATTGTTATTTATTGTCACTACTTCCCCATGTCAGGATTGGGTAATTTGCGCGCCTGCTGCCTTCCTTGGATGTGGTAGTCGTTTCTCAAGCTCCCTCTTTGGAATCGAACCCTAATTCTCTATCAACCATCACCACCATAGTAGGTCACTATCCTACCATCGAAAGTTGATAGGGTAAAAATTTGAATGATGCATCACCGGTATAAAGACCGTGCGATCCGTCGAGTTATCATGAATCATCAGAGCAACGGGCATAGCCCACGTCGACCTTTTATCTAATAAATGCATCCCTTCCAGAAGTCAGGGTATGTTGCACGTATTAGCTCTAGAATTACTATGATTATCCGAGTAGTAGATACCATCAAACAAACTATAACTGATTTAATGAGCCATTCGTAGTTTCACAGTCTGAATTAGTTCATACTTACACATGCATGGCTTAATCTTTGAGACAAGCATATGACTACTGGAAGGATCAACAAGGTAGCATTCATTCGGGACGTTGGCACCGCATGGGCCTCGATGTACCGACCGAATGGCGGAGAGAGCCCGATGCAGAGCGCAAGCGTCGTGCGTGTCGAGCATGTGAAATGCGTAGCATCGGATGAACGGGGGTCGAGAGCCTGCGCCCGCTAAACCTTTCGCACCCTAAAGCACGATCGAACATCAGTGCACCAATACGGCCACGGAGGATTGGGTGGCATGCTTGGGACACCCGCCATGATTGATGTCTGACCCGTGGCCCCTCGGGACACAAGATGGATGAGGGATGGTGAGACATCCGATTTCCATCGATTCAGGTATGCAACACAGGATCCCGATCGCACCCCTGGGTACGACGACCGCATGGAAGGAGATTGAAGAGGATGATGGGTTGACAGTTCGATGAATCGAGCCCAGAGCCTGCCAACACGCACAACCATAGCACCACTCATATGCCCATTATGTAAAAGTGGAAGCATCCACGCGCGTCGGTCCACAACCCATCCGATCGATTACTCGACCAACGAGTGGAAGAAACGACATGTGATGCCACACCACAACCGCTTGGCATGAGAAAAACACAAGCAAGGACCATGAGACTGCCTTTGCCATCTGACAGGCAATAACAAAGGGACACCAACAATGCTTGGCCTGGTCAGGACCGCACGTGCGAGCTCCGCTGACACCACCCCAAGGGGACGTTGCCCAATTCAGGGACTTGTTCCTGGGGTCTCGAGCAGCATCGGCTGCGTGCACGGCCTCATCGAGGCCTAAGCATTTTTGTGGTTGATGAGAAAGGACCGTGAAACCATCAAATACCGAGAGACCTGGTCGGGCCAAGCCCGTAATCGTGACTTCTGCTTGCACCACCTCAGGGAGCCGTTGCCCGATTCAGGGACTTGGTCTGGGGTCTAGGGCAGTATTCACCGCGTGCACGGGCTTGAGCTCAACTCCCTTTTTCTCTCTTGCATGCCAACCGACCGAGGCCATAGGTGCTTGCCGGTCACTGGAGCAACCAGTCATCGGACAAAATGGCCGGAAGGCATGCACGCCCTGTATTTCACTCGAGGGATGTTACCTTGGGTGTACGTAATGGGAGGCCCATCACGCACACCTACTCCCCTCGTGGGGGGGAGAGGGGGTGCCGGACCACCACCCCCTAAAGAGCATTAGAGATTTTACAAATATGCTACCAGTAGACGTTAAAGTGTATGAAACGGGGACATTTTTTCCAAACAGGCATATCCCGCACTGAGGGTGAGTAGGTGCCGATGGTGGTTGGGGCATGTGCCAGCACCAAGGGCCAACGGGTGCCGATAGTGGTCGATGCGACTGCCCGCACCAAGGGCCAGCGTGTGTCAATGGTGGTCGAGGCAACCGCCCGGACCAAATCGAGGCATGTGCCTACACCAAGGCCCGACATGTGTCGATGGTGTTCGAGGCAATCGTCCGCACCGGGGGCCATCTTCTACTGATGGTGGTCGAGGCAAGAGCCCGCACCAAGGGCCGGCTGTAGACACCCAATTTGGTCCAGGCCCGGATCAATTGGGCCTGGTCCAAATGGGTAAGCCTAATTTTGTTTTATAGTCTTGTTATTTTTATTTTATTTGTATTTTATATTTTATGTATATATTTTCCTTTATATCCTATGTATTTATTATTTATTTGTTATTACTATTTATTAATATATATATTTTTATTTTATTTTTTCCTTTTCTTTTTTCTCTTTTTCATTTTATTTTATATGTATTTTTATTTATCTAATTATTTACTTATCTGTTATTATTATTATTTTTTATTTATCTTATAATATTATTGATTTATTTTATTTTTCTAATTGTCTATTTTTTTCTTTCTTTATCTGATTTTTATTTTGGAAGGTTGAGATTGAAGGCTGAAGAATCCTACCGAGAATGGGGATTCAATAAGAAGAGTCCATGTTGGATTCAATGATTGAATCCCGATCCAAAGAGGAATTGGGATTGATTAGAAATTCTTCTGATCAATCACTATAAAAGGGACCCTCTAGAATAGAAGCAAGGGATAGAAAAAAAACAGTGAGCAAAGCTACTGATTTGAGAGAAAAAAGGGTGTATAGAAGGCTAAGAAAAGGTTTAGAAGTGTTCTGAAAATTAGAAAAAAATTTTTGAAGATTTTTGGCGGTTTTTTTTCTGGGAATTTTTGAAAAATTCCATATTTCGATTGAATTTTTTGACGAAATTTACATTTTTTCGGTGAAAATTCCAGCCAACTTTGAAGTTTTCGGTGAGCTGCCCAGTTTTCGGTGAAGGATCCCAAAAACTGACCAACTTTTCGGTGAACTTTCGACAAAAAACCCGGATTTCGATGAAATTTTCCAGAATCCGGTGAACATTCAACCGAAGTTCTTTGGCCGTTTAGAGAGAAACGAGAGGAAAAAGAAAGAAAAGAGAGAGAGGGGATAAGCTTTCTGTCGAAAAACAGAGGGAAGTGCCTTATATACCCTCCCAAAACGACGCCGTTTTTGCCTTAAGTGACCCAGAAGATCCGCGCGTTTTACCGAGATCCAACCCGACCCGAGCGTCCACCCGCTTCCTGACCCGCGCATGTCTTCCCCCTTTCGAGCTGATAGTCGAGCCAAGCCAAGGTCCCAAGCCACTTCTCCGAGCCGTTTCTCTCCTTTGAGACGAGCCGAGCCGAGCCGTACTCTGAGTCGCTCTAGGTTTTTTTTTTTTTTCAATTTATTTATTTATTTGTTTATTTTTTTTAGGTTTATTTAATATTCATTTTATCTTTATTTTATTTTTATTTTTGTTTTACTTTTCTTTATTTTTTTATTTTTATTTATTTTCACTTTTATTTTGTTTCATTATTCTATTTTCTTTAAATAAAAATAAAAAATATATATTTTTGAGGAAAAGTTGAAAGTATCAATTTTTCTTGAAAATCAAAGTTTCCAAAGAATATTTTTGGGAAAAAGTTGAAAGTATCAATTTTCCTTAAAAATAAATTTAAAAAAAAAAAAGGGTTTTTGAGGGAAAGTTGAAAGTATCAATTTTCCCTGTACAAAAACAATCATTCTTTTCTTTCTTTTTATTTTGATTTTGATTTTATTTTTTTCTTTAAATAATCCGACGATGGAGCCTCTGCAAGTGAAACAGTAGTTTTTCTTACATACTCTTGAGGTGAGGGAATTTTCTCAATTTTTTGCTAAAAGTATTAGAGTCAATTGAGAATAATTTCCAATAATTAATTACTTGGAAAAATTTTAAGGCTCATTGGATAACACAAATTTAAGCTGGTACCATCTTTTGATGGGCGTTGTGAGGGTGCTATAACCTTCCTCACACGTAACTGAACTCCCGAACCCTGTTCTGGTTAGTAGACCTGAACCTATTCTTTTAGGGACCCTTAAACTTAGGTGTTCCCTGAAAGGACAGATTCCATAGGTGGCCAATCGCACCTAGATAAAAAAGATTGGTGGCAACTCCTAAAAGTCAATGTCTAGCGATAGATCCTTGGATCTAGACGTTATGACAGCTTGGTGACTCCGCTGGGGACTTTGAGAGTCAGGCCAGCAAATAATTTGTGTTATCCAAAAGCTTAATAAAATTGAACCTGTTTGTATATATGTGTTATTATTCATTCATGTTCATTTACCTTGTTAATTATGTCATTCATATGCATGTGCATAACATGAGCTCTACACCCGAGCTCCGTCTTTCTAGGAGGGAGTAAAGTACCTATTGCTTTCGTGAGGTCTAATGCCTCCGCAGTGGCTAGCGAAATACTCCCACTCAAATTGAACCTTTTCCGCTTGTAGCCTATAATGGGTGAGGATTAGGGTGCCTTACTAGTCTGTGATGGACAAAGATGTAAGGAACAATTTGAGGACCTTTAGACTTTGACCTTAAAACCGCATATAGTGAACCTTAAGAATGCCTAAACCTAGGATAGAGCCCTTTCTACCCAACGATAGATATACCCTGAAATTAAGACATAAAAAATGTGTTTATCTAATCATTTTGATTGTTTAACTTTGTGTATCATTTTCATTATCATATGTAACATTATGCATCAACATCACTTTCATTTCATCCATGGAACTAACTATGTTGTTTGTCTGATTATATACATCTGCATTATTTTCATGATCATGTTTTAACACAATCATTTACATCCATTTCATACTAGATTTCATTTAGGAAAATGTACATTTCATTAGTGCATCAAAGCATCAGACATAAAGCATAGCATAACATTTCTAATCATAAGATATGGTACTCAAGGTTCCAGGATAGCTCCATCTAGTGAGAAGCTTGCCCATCGATACAACACAAGATCCAGAGCAAGACAAATGGAGCAAAAAAATTCCTATAGATTTGAAAAGATAGAAAAAGCACAAGAAAAGATTGAAAGTAAGCTGAGCAAGATTCTGGATGCTCTTAATAACATGAATAAAGGAAAAAGAGTTGAAGAAAACGTAAGCTAACAAGTTCCCCCGTTGCAGGAAGTGGCTGACCCTTTATATCCTTCAGGTTTTGGCCCACTTCAAGCCCAGTCTGCTCAAGAGGTCCCGCCACAACACTTCGCATATCCAACATATCCTGGAATACCATCAGCTTCCAACCAGGATAGTATAATAGCTATGTAAATCCTGTCTTCACTAAAAAGGCAGCAGAACCAATTCCTGATCTAGATGATTTAAAAGAGAAGGAGAAAGAAAAGATAAGAGTGAAAGTTCAGGAAAGCTTTAAGATTAGTATGCTAGAGCAAAGGTTACGGGTTGTGAAAGGATTTAGCTTTTATGGGTCAATTGATGCTATTGGGCTTTGCCTAGTCCCTGATGTGGTTATTCCTCATAAGTTCAAAGTACCAAAAATTAAAAAATATGATGGTACAAAGTGCCCCAAAACTCACATCACAATGTATTACTGGAAGATGGTAGCTCATGCTTATAATGAAAAACTCTTGATGCATGTCTTTCAGGATAGCCTTACAGGCTCAGCGGCTAGGTGGTATGTTCAGCTAGATAGAACCCGCATTCGCTCTTGGAGTGATATGGCACATGACTTCATCGGTCAGTATCGACATATTATCAATTTGGCCCCTGATCGTTTATCTTTACAGAATCTAGAGAAAAAGGCAAATGAGTCTTTTAAAGAGTATGCCCAGAGGTGGAGGGATGTTGCTTCTCAAGTACAACCTCTTTTGACTGAGAAAGAAACTACAGTGTTATTTGTCAGCACTTTGAAGTCTCCCTATTATGAAAAGATGATAAGGAATGCAACAAAGAATTTCGCTGACATGGTAATCTCTGAAGAAATTATTGAAAGTGCCATAAAAAATGGCAAGTTGAAAGGAGGAGAAACTAATAAGGCATCAAAAAAGAAAGAAGCTCAAGCTCAAGCTGTGAGCTTTGATAGACAACAATTCAGGGGTTATCAACCTTATTCATCCTAAGGTTACTCTTCATACTATCCTGCTGTGAATAATGCCTCATCCTACCCATACCAGCTAGCTCCACAACCACCTTATTCATCCACATACCGATCAATTTTTAGCCTTCAAGATCTTACATATTGCCTTAACATTCAAGCTCCTGCAAGAATCCAAATTCATCCTACTAACTCAACAAGTGGTTCACGAGAACAACGGACTACTCAAGAAAAATCTGTATTTGATCCAATCCCTATGACTTATACAGAGTTATATCGAGAACTCTATAATAGCTATTTGATTGCCCCTAGCCATATGGAGCCGTTTAAACCACCCTATCCAAAGTGGTATGATCCTACAGCCCACTGTGACTACCATTATGGAATTACTGGCCATTCTACTGAAAATTACACTGCTTTGAAGCATAAGGTGCAACGATTGATCAATGATGGAATGGTAAGTTTTGATTAAGGAAAAGCAACAACACCTAATGTTAGCGTTCTGAGTGAAAGTCAAGAACAGAAAGGATCCGGAGAGTCACAATGAATTGAAGGGCAAGATGTCAATAGAGATTCTTCACCTGATCGCATAGGGGGACAATTTTAAAGAATGGAGATAAGGCTAGTTGAAGGTTTTTTTTATCATTTTAGGATTTCTTTTCAAGTGATTGTTAGATTTCTTTTTGCAATATGATTTCACTTGTTATCATCTTAATAAAGGCAAGTTAATGCATTTCATTACATTTTTCTCTTTCACTTGACCATTATTCCTTGCCCTGTTACCTTTCATAACTTTATACTCTCATTCTTAAATTTTAGATGATGAATATTTAGACAATGATAACAATAATTCTGAAATTTAATTTTGAGAACTCATCCACATTAATATGAGGAGGTGATTTGAGCATAAAAAAAAAGGGTAAGCCATTACCAGAGGTGAAAGAGATATGTCTTGAAGATATATAATCTTTTATACAGGATCATGAGCTTTGTTCAATAGATGATGTTCAAGAAAAGTATTCACAATTGAGATGAAAAATGGCCATCTTTCTTTTACCATTCGAAAAACCATTTATTGCTACCCATTGGAGCCTATTATGATTTCTTTTTTGAAGAAACCCCAACCAAAGATCACCCTTTACACTGGGAGGCAATTTTTGAAAAAATCACAAAAGGTCTCAAAAATGAAAAAAAAAAAGAAAAAAACAAATGCCACACATGATTTGGGGCAAAGTAATGAGAATCCTTTGTGTGAGGAAAGAAAAAGTAATGAAACGATGTGGGGCAAAATGCCAAGTTGTATCAAATGATCCTTTGGTTTTGAACCTTTTTAATACATGTTTTGAGCCTATTATATCCATTTTTTTTATGACCCTTCACCTTGGCCTATATTACAACCTTGAAAAGTCCATTTCGATTAAGTGTGAATACTCAACTTGAATGATCATATGTTGAGCGAAGGTATACTCATGATGAAGCAATGGAATCATGCTACATTGCTCTAAAGTTTGATGTATGAAAGATATCAACAATTGATGAAAAATTAGAAAAAAGAAAAGAAGATGATGAAAAAAAATAAAAAATAAAAAAAAGGAAAAAAAAAAGAAAAAAGAAAAAAATGAGAAAATGAAAAAAAAGATTCAAATTGAAAACCTGAAAGGGTGATTTTGATAGAAAAAGATTCAGGTTAAATGGCTCACATGAATGGAAGATCAAAGACATTTGAAGATCCCTCAAAGACTGGGGCAAAGTTCGCCAAGCTCAAGATGACTTCAACAATAAATGGAATGAGTTTTTGAAAAAGAATCCTAGATTAATGTTGAGAATTGTCTGAATATTCATCATTTGGACATACCATCTATCCCAATGACATGTATCCAATTTATTTCCTTTCCCATTTGTTTTGTACCAAAATAGATCTTCATTGATTATCTTTACAATAATTCACTTGTGTTCTCTTATTGTTACACCCCTAGAATGAATTGAGAAAATACTTGATTGCATTATATTTGTCAAGATTTGAAATGATAATGAATGAATGAATATGTGCTTAAAAGAGTCTTGCATTCATTTGAAAAGAAATCTAAGATGATGGTGGTAACAAAATGAAGAAATGTTAGAAACCTAAAAGAGATGATTTGGAAGGATATATGATGTGACCAAATGGAGAATATGATGAGGCAAATCTTGAAAAATGGTATAACCAAGTGATGAGTACAAAGATGAATTAGTCGATATGACTTGCAAGTTATGATTGAATGATGAAAACAATTAGTGGACAAAGTTTGTTTTAGAATGGTTAATGCTGATATACCCATGAGTAATGACCCAGTGATGGTGGATGAAACTTGTTCTGAAATCTGTTAGTGCTGAGAAGTCCATGAATGATGGTTAAGTGATGATCGATTGATGAAACTTGTTTCAAAATATGGAGAAACTGAACAAGGAAGACATGTGGAATGGTGGAGTTTTGAGAGCCATATCACCATAATTATTTAGAATTTTGTTGCATAGACATTTGCATTACATGCATCATGCTGGCATCGTCGCTTGAATAGTACATGCACATGATTTGATCAATTAAACTTTGTTTGGACATGCATGGAACTATGAGAATATAGGTTGCCACATTTGCATCATTAAGAAAGCATTTGCATCTTTGGTCATAACATTCATTCATGCAAAATTTTGAGTCACTTGAAAAAGAAATGGTGAATATTTTGATGGGAATCTTTGAGAACTCAAATGAGAATCTCTGAATTTCAAAATGAGAATCTTTGAGGAGTAAAACCCTAAAGTTCATCGAATGTGAATCTTCAAACAAATGAAAAGTTTTGAACTTTCGAATGTGAATCTCCAAAATACAAAGCTTCAACCTTTTGGATATGAATTTCTAATGTTTTAAATGAGAACCTTTGAACTTAGATGTGAAACTCTAAGTTTATTGCATGTGAGCCTTTGAACTTAAATGAGAAGCTTTGAATTTTTGGATGTGAATCTCCAAAATTCAAATGAAAAGCTTTAGATTTTTGGATATGAATTCCAAGTTTGCCAAATGAGAACCTTTGAAAAGCCTTGAATTTTTGGATGTGAGCCTCCAAAATTCCAATGAGGATCTTTGATGCGAGTCTTACAAGTTGCAAATGCAAATCTTGAGATCTTGCAAAGTTGAATGAAACTGAAATCTTGAGAATCAAATTTCAGTAAATTCTTACAAAGTTGGAAGGTTCTTGCGAATTTGAACCTATGAATGTTGAACTCAAATTGTCAATCTTTGAGTTCCCATTACAAAATTCCTTCAGTCATGATCTACAACTCCTTTGGACATGATTGTCAAGGAGCAATTTACTTTCCAAAGTTCCGTTGCCTCTGTTTAGAGGAGCAATTTACTTTTCAAAGTCGTGGTGCCTCTGTTTAGAGGAGCAATTTATTTTCCAAAGTCGTGGTGCCTCTGTTTAGAGGAGCAATTTACTTTTCCAAAGTCATGGTGCCTCTGTTTAGAGGAGCAATTTACTTTCCAAAGTCGTTTTAGAGGAGCAATTTACTTTTCAAAGTCGTGGAGCCTCTGTTTAGAAGAGCAATTTATTTTCCAAAGTCGTGGTGCCTTTGTTTAGAGGAGCAATTTACTTTTCAAAGTCGTGGTGCCTCTGTTTAGAGGAGCAATTTATTTTCCAAAGTCATGGTGCCTCTGTTTAGAGGAGCAATTTACTTTCCAAAGTTGTTAAGCCTCTATTTAGAGGAGCTTTGATAAAAAAAAAAAAAACAAAAGAAAACAAAAAAACAAAAAAAGGTTGCCTCTATTTAGAGGAGCTTTGTTTATGTTTCTCAAAGTCATTGAGCCTCTGCTTAAAGGAACTTTGATCAATTTTTAAAAAAAAAAAAAGCAAAAAAAATGAACAAAAAAAAAGTTGCCTCTATTTAGAGGAGTTTTGTTTATGTTTCTCAAAATCATTGAGCCTCTGCTTAGAGGAGCTTTGATCAAAATTAAAAAAAAAAAAAAGAATCAAGAAAAAATGGGCAAAAAAAAAATCAGTTGAGTCATGAAAGGGTGCTACGTCTTTGGACAATTTCTGTTTCATAGAAAATATGCAAAGAGGGGCAGCTATAGACACCCAATTTGGTCCAGGCCCGGATCAATTGGGCTTGGTCCAAATGGGTAAGCCCAATTTTGTTTTATAGTTTTGTTATTTTTATTTTATTTGTATTTTATATTTTATGTATATATTTTCCTTTTATATCCTATGTATTTATTATTTATTTATTATTACTATTTATTAATATATATTTTTATTTTATTTTTCCTTTTATTTTTTATTTTTTTCATTTTATTTTATATGTATTTTTATTTATCTAATTATTTACTTATCTGTTATTATTATTATTTTTTATTAATCTTATAATATTATTGATTTATCTTATTTTTCTAATTATCTATTTTTTTTCTTTCTTTATCTGATTTTTATTTTGGAAGGTTGAGATTGAAGGCTGAAGAATCCTACCGAGAATGGAGATTCAATAAGAAGAGTCCATGTTGGATTCAATGATTGAATCCCGATCCAAAGAGGAATTGGGATTGATCAGAAATTCTTCTGATCAATCCCTATAAAAGGGACCCTCTGGAACAGAAGCAAGGGACAAAAAAAAAACAGTGAGCAAAGCTACTGATTTGAGAGAAAAAAAGGGTGTATAGAAGGCTAAGAAAAGGTTTAGAAGTGTTCTGGGAATTAGCAGAAATTTTTTGAAGATTTTTGGCGATTTTTTTTCTGGGAATTTCTGGAAAATTCCAGATTTCGGTTGAATTTTTCGGTGAAAGTTACATTTTTCGGTGAAAATTTCGGCCAACTTCGAAGTTTTCGGCGAGCTGCCCAGTTTTCGGTGAAGGATCGCAGAAATCGACCAACTTTTCGGTAAACTTCCGACGAAAAACCCAGATTTCGATGAAATTTTCCAGAATCCGGAGAACATTCAACCGGAGTTCTTCGACCGTTTAGAGAGAAGCGAGAGGAAAAAGGAAGAAGAGAGAGAGAGGGGAGAAGCTTTCTGTCGTAAAACAGAGGGAAGAGCCTTATATACCCTCCCAAAATGACGTCGTTTTTGCCTTAAGTGACCTAGAGGATCCGCGCGTTTTACCGAGATCCGACCCGACCCGAGCGTCGACCTGCTTCCTGACCCGCGCGTGTCTTCCCCCCTCCGAGCCAATAGCCGAGCCGAGCCGAGGTCGCAAGCTGCTTCTCCAAGCCGTTTCTCTCCCTTGAGCCGAGCCGATCCGAGCCGTACTCCGAACTGCTCCAAGTTTTTTTTTTTGAATTTATTTATTTATTTGTTTATTTGTTTTTTTTAGGTTTATTTAATATTCTTTTTATCTTTATTTTATTTTTATTTTTGTTTTACTTTTCTTTATTTTTTTATTTTTATTTATTTTCACTTTTATTTTGTTTCATTATTCTATTTTCTTTAAATAAAAATAAAAAAAAATATTTTTGAGGAAAAGTTGAAAGTATCAATTTTCCTTAAAAATAAATTTTCAAAAAAGGGTTTTTGAGGAAAAGTTGAAAGCATCAATTTTCCTTAAAAATAAATTTTCAAAAAAAAGGTTTTTGAGGAAAAGTTGAAAGTATCAATTTTCCTTGAAAATCAAAGTTTCCAAAAAATATTTTTGGGGAAAAGTTGAAAGTATCAATTTTCCTTAAAAATAAATTTTTTAAAAAAAGGGTTTTTAAGGAAAAGTTGAAAGTATCAATTTTCCCTGCACAAAAACAATGATTCTTTTCTTTCTTTTTATTTTGATTTTCATTTTATTTTTTTCTTTAAATAATCCGACGATGGAGCCTCTGCAAGTGAAACAGTAGTTTTTCTTTCATACTCTTGAGGTGAGGGAATTTTTTCAATTTTCTGCTAAAAGTATTAGAGTCAATTGAGAATAATTTCCAATAATTAATTACTTGGTAAAATTTTAAGGCTCATTAGATAACACAAATTTAAGCTGGTACCATCTTTTGATGGGTGTTGTGAGGGTGTTATAACCTTCCTCACACGTAACCGAACTCCCAAACCCTATTCTGGTTAGTAGACCTGAACCTATTCTTTTAGGGACCCTTAAACTTAGGTGTTCCTTGAAAGGACAGATTCCATAGGTGGCCAATCGCACCTAGATAAAAAAGATTGGTGGCGACTCCTAAAAGTCAATATCTAGCGATAGATCCTCGGATCTAGACGTTATGACACCGGCTTGTGTTGATGGTACTCGAGGCAACCACCCGCACCAAGGGCCAGCATGTGCCGATGGTGTTCGAGGCAACCGTTCGTACCAGGGGCCATCTTCTGCCAATGGTGGTTGAGGCAAGAGCCCACACCAAGGTCCGACTTGTGCCGATGGTTCTCGAGGCCAACGCCCGCACGAAGGCGTAGCACGTGTCGATGTTGTTCGAGGCAACCGTCTGCACCGACGCCCAGCTGTGCCGATGGTGGTTGAGGTAACTGCCCGTACCAAGGCCCAACTTGTGCCGATCATGTTTGACGTAACTGCCCTCACCAAGGGCCATCTTGTGTTGATGGTGGTCGAGGCAACCGCCCGCACAAAAGGTCGGCTTATGTCGATGGTGGTCAAGGTAACCGCCCACACCAGGGGCCATTTTTTATCGATGGTGGTCGAAGCAAGAGCCCGCACCAAGGGCCAGCTTGTGCCGATGGTGCTCGAGGCAACCTCCTGCACTAAGGCCTAGCACGTGCCGATGGTGTTTGAGGCAATCATCCACACCAAGGCTCGGCATGTGCTGATGGTGTTCGACGTAACTGCCCGTACCAGGGTTCATCTTGTGTCGATGGTGGTCGAGGCAACCGCCTGGACCAAGGGTCGTCTTGTGCTGATGGTGGTCGAGGAAACTGCCCGCACCAAAGGTCGACTTGTGCAGATGGTGGTCGAGGCAACCGCCCGCACCAGGGGCCATTTTCTATCGATGGTGGTCGAGAAAATAGCCCGCACCAAGGGCCAGCTTATGCCGATGGTGGTCAAGGCAACCAACCGCACCAGTGGCCATCTTCTGCAGATGGTGGTCGAGGCAACCGCCCGTACCAAGGCCCAGCATGTGCCGATGGTGTTTGACGCAACCACCCGCACCAGGGGCCATCTTGTGTCGATAGTGGTCAAGGTAACCGTCTGCACCAAGGGTCGACTAGTGCCGATGGTGTTCAAGGCAACCGCCTGCACTAGGGGCCATCTTCTGCCGATGGTGGTCGAGACAACTGCCCACACCAAGGCCCAGCATGTGTCGATGGTGTTCGATGCAACCGCCCGTACCAGAGGCCATCTTGTGCCGATGGTGATCGAGGTAACCACCCACACCAAGGGCCGACTGGTGTCGATGGTGTTTAAGGCAACTGCCTGCACGAAGGCTTGACATGTGCCGATAGTGGTCGAGGTAACCGCCTGCACCACCGTCCAGCATGTGCCAATGGTGTTCGAGGCAACCACCTGCACCAAGGCTCAGCATGTGCCGATGGTGGTCGAGGCAACCACCCGTACCATGGCCCAGCATTTGCCGATGGTGTTCGATGCGATCGCTCACACCAGGGGCCATCTTATGCCGATGGTGGTCGAGGCAATCGCCCGTACTAAGGGCCGGCTTGTGCCGATGGTGATCGAGGCAACCGCCCGCACCAAAGGTCAGCATATGCCAATGGTGATCGAGGCAACTGCCCGCACCAGGGCCCAGCTTGTGCCAATGGCGGTCGAGGCAAGTGCTCGTACCAAAGGGCAGCCTGTGCTGATAATGGTAGATGCATGTGCCATCACCATACGCCATCATGTGCCATTATGGTCGAGACCTTGGCCGAAGTTTGATTTTGAGCCATGGTGCACATGCTGGGCTCGGGCATGTGCTGGTGCCGTATTTTTTTCACCCGGGACACCATCGTCGGAGCATCATTGGAGCATCGTCGGAGAGCCTAACCATGGGCATTGGGGGTTTCGACGATTGGGGGGGCCAGGGGGTGTGCGCACATGATGTGCGATGGGTGCTGGTACTTAGCCCTTATATTGGCCCCCTATCCCTCATCAAACCTTGAGAACTCACACCCCCTTAAAGAGCATTTGAGATTTTATAGGTTTGCTGCCAGTAGCCATTAAAGTGTCTGAAATGGGGACACTTTTTTCAAATGATCACAAAATCTCATCCACTTCGAGTTTTTAGCTGAGTGTTTTTATGCATGCCAACAAAAATACAAGGATCACCTCTACCAAAATTGGGGACAAAACTCTTTCTAAAAAAATTTTAAAAAATCCTGAACCGCAAAAAGTTTTGAAAATCGTGAAAAATAGAAAACAGGTCGTCTTGCCACGAAACATCACATGAAGGCTTAGGGGACCATTGTATGAATTTACAAGCCATAAAAATGGCATTGGCATGGCAGAAATATGAAAATGTGCCTGAACCCACCTACCACTCATTCGATCCACGACTTGTGTAGCCTACCTCTTTGGTCGGTTGAGCGACTGCACGTTCATTCCATGGGTTGACTTAGGTATACGGAGTTCATCCCCAGTCTAAGCATACAGAGTTCATTCCCAGTCTAAGATTAGACTGGACCGAGGGTTGCGACAGCAGGATCGACAGCACGTAGGGGGGACTGGGCCAATCCCCAGCTTATGCGTTCTGCCTGTCCGACCGGCTGAGCGCCCGTACGCCCGTTTCGTGGGTTGGCTTAGGCATACAGAGTTCATTCAATGTCTAAGCCCCAGCCAGACTGAGGTTTATGGCAGCAGGACCGATAGCACGCAGAGGGGGACCGGGTCGATCCCTGACTTGAGCATTATGCCTCTTCGACCGACTCCGCGCCTGCACGCTCGTTTCATGGGTTGACTTAGGCATATGGAGTTCATTCCCAGTCTAAGATCAAATTGGACCGACGGTTTTGGTAGCAGGATCGGCAGCATGCAGGGGGGATCGGGCTAATCCCTGACTTGTGTATTCTGCCTCTCTGACTGACTGAACTTCCACACGCTCATTTTGTGGGTTGGCTTAGGCATACGGAGTTCATTCTATGTCTAAGCCCCAGTCGGATCGAGGGTTGTGGTAGCAGGACCAACAGTGGGATCGACAGCACACAGAGGGGGACTGGACTGATCCTCGGCTTACGCATTATTCCTCTCTGGCTGATTCAGTGCCCGTACGCTTGTTTTGTGGGTTAACTTAGGCATACGGATTTTATTTCCAGTCTAAGCATACGGAGTTCATTCCCAGTCTAAGATCAGACCGACAGTGGGATCGACAGCAGCACGTTGATCCTCGACTTATGCATCCTGGCTCTCTGACAGACTGAGCTCCTGCACGCTCGTTTCATGGGTTGACTTAGGCATACAGAGTGCATTCTCGATCTCGACCAACCAAGGCTCAGTGCCCGCACACTCATTTCATGGGTTGACTTAGGCATACGGAGTTCATTCTCAGTCTAAGATCAGACCGGCAGTGGGATCGACAGCAGCATGCTGATCCTCGACTTGCGCATCCTGGCTCTCCAACCGGTTGAGCGCCTGTACACTCGTTTCATGGGTTGACTTAGGCATACGGAGTTCATTCTTAGTCTAAGATCAGACCGAACCAAGGGTTGCGGCAGTTGGATCGACAGCACGTAGAGAGGGACTGGGCCGATCCCCAGCTTACGCATTCTACCTCTCTGATCGGCTGAATGCCTGTACACTCATTTCGTGAGTTGGCTTAGGCATACGGAGTTCATTCCATGTCTAAGCATATGGAGTTCATTCCCAGTCTAAGATCAGATCGAAATGAGGGTTGCGGTAGCAGGACCAGTAGCAGGATTGACAGTACGCAGGGAGGGATCGGATCGATCCCCGACTTGCACATTCTGCCTCTCTGGTCGGCTGAGCACCCGCACGCTTGTTTCATGGGTTGGCTTAGGCATACGGAGTTCATCCCATGTCTAAGCCCCAGCCAGATCGAGGGTTGTGATAGCAAGACTGACAGTGGGATCGACAGCATGCAGAAGGGGATCGGGCTGATCCTTGGCTTGTGCATTATGCCTCTCCGATCGGCCTCTCCAGTCGGCTCAGTGCCCGCACGCTCGTTTCATGGGTTGACTTAGGCATATGGAGTTCATTACCAGTTTAACCATACGGGCTTCAT
>NC_143164.1:26722500-26725000 GCF_047325235.1 Durio zibethinus
GGGCCAGCACGTGCCGATGGTGGTCGAGGCAACCGCTCGCGCCAGATCGAGGCATGTGTCAATGGTGTTCGAGGCAACCGCCCGTACCAGGGGCTATCTTCTACTGATGTGGTCGAGGCAAGAGCGCGCACCAAGGGTCAGCTTGTGTCGATGGTGCTCGAGGTAACCGCTCGCACCAAGGGCCATCTTCTGCTAATGGTGGTCGAGGTAACCGCCTGCACAAAGGCCCAGCACGTGCCGATGGTGTTCGAGACAACCGCCCGCACCAAGGGCCAGCATATGTCGATGGTGTTCAAGGCAACCGCCTACACCAGAGGCCATCTTCTGCCGATGGTGGTCGGGGCAAGAGCCTACACCAAGGGTTGGCTTGTGTCGATGGTGCTCGAGGTAACCTTCCGTATGAAAGCCTAGCACGTGCCGATGGTGTTCGAGGCAATCACCCATATCGAGGCCCAGCATGTGTCGATGGTGGTCAAGGCAACCGCCCGTACCAAGACCCAGCATGTGCCGATGGTATTCGATGCAACCGCCCGTACTAGGGCCCATCTTGTGCCGATGGTAGTCGAGGCAGCTGCCCGCACCAAGGGTCGGGTTATGTCGATGGTGGTCGAGGTAACCACCCGTACCAGAGGCCATTTTTATTGATAGTGGTCGAGGTAAGAGCCCGTAGCAAGGGTCTGCTTGTGTCGATGGTGGTCGAGGCAATCGCCCGCACCAGGGGCCATCTTCTGTCGATGGTGGTTGAGGCAACCACTCGCACCAAGGCCCAGCATGTGCCGATGATGGTCGAGGCAAGAGCTCGGACTAAGGGCCTACTTGTGTCGATGGTGGTCGAGGCAACCGCCCGCACTAGGAGCCATCTTCTACCGATGGTGGTCGAGGTAACCGTCCGCACCAAGGCCCAGCATGTGTCGATGGTGTTTGAGGCAACTGCCGGCACCAAGGCCCAGCATGTACCGATGGTGGTCGAGGCAACCACCTGCACCAAGGCCCAGCATGTGCCGATGGTATTCAACGTAACCGCTCGCACCAGGGGCCATCTTATGCCGATGGTGGTCGAGGCAACCACCCGCACCAAGGCTCGACACGTGCTGATGGTGTTTGAGATAACCGCCTGCAACAGGGGCCATCTTTTATCGATGGTGGTCGAGGCAACCGCCCGCACCAAGGCCCAGCATGTGCTGATGGTGTTTGACGCAACCGCCTGCACCAGGGTCCATCTTGTGCCGATGGTGGTCGAGGCAACCACCCGCACAAAGGGCCGACTGGTGCCGATGGTGTTCGAGGCAACCGCCCACACCAAGGCTCGGCATGTATCGATGGTGGTCAAGGCAACCGCCTGCACCACAGCCTAGCATGTACCGATGGTGTTCAATGCAACCGCCCGCACCAGGGGCCATCTTGTGCCGATGGTGGTCAAGGCAATCGCCCGTACCAAGGGCCGGCTTGTGCCAATGTTGGTCGAGGCAACTGGCCGTACTAAGGGCTGGCATGTGTCGATGGTGATCAAGGTAATCGCCCACACCAGGGCCCAGCTTGTGTCGATGGTAGTCGAGGCAAGTGCCCATACGAAAGGGCAGCCTGTGCCGATGATGGTCGATGCATGTGGCATCACCATCCGCCATCATGTGCCATTAATGGTCAAGGCCTTGGTCGAAGTTCAATTTTGAGCCACGGTGCACATGTTGGGCTCGAGCATGTGCTGGTGCCGCATTTTTTTTGCCCGAGGCACCATCGTCGGAGCATCGTCGAAGAGCCTAATCGACGGCATTAAGGGTTCTGACGATTGGGGGGCCGGGGGGTATGCGCACATGATGTGTGATGGGTGCAGGTACTTATCCCTTATATTGGCACCCTATCCCTCATCAAACCTCGAGAACTCACACCCTCTTAAAGAGCATTTGAGATTTTATAGGTTTGCTACTAGTAGCCATTAAAGTGTCTGAAAATAGGGACACTTTTTTCAAACGATCACAAAATCTTCTCCACTTTGAGTTTTTAGTTGAATGTTTTTGTGCATGCCAACAGAAATACAAGGATCACCTCTACCAAATTTGGGGACAAAACGCTTTCTAAAAAAATTTAAAAAAATCTCGAACCGTAAAAAGTTTTAAAAATCATGAAAAATAGAAAACGGGTCATCTTGCCACGAAACTTCACATGAAGGCTTAGGGGACAATTGTATGAATTTTCAAGCCATAAAAATGGCATTGGCATGGCATAAATATGAAGATGTTTCTGAACCCACCTACCACCCGTTCAATCCATGGCTTGCGCATCCTGCCTCTCTGATCGGCTGAGCGCCCGCACGCTTGTTTCGTGGGTTGACTTAGGCATACGGAGTTCATCCCCAGTCTAAGCATACGGAGTTCATTCCTAGTCTAAGATCCTCGGTAGTAGGATCGACAGCATGTAGGGGGGATCGGGTCATCCTCGGCTTACGCATTCTACCTCTCCGGCCGGTTGAGCACCTACACACCCGTTTCGTGGGTTGGCTTAG
>NC_143164.1:26730000-26742500 GCF_047325235.1 Durio zibethinus
GGAGTCACGGAGTCACTCGCGCACGCATCGCGGATGGGATGGCACGGCGCACGTGCTCCGTTTTCGTTTTGGTTCCTTGGCGCGATTCACGTCGGGGGTTCCTTGGCACAATTGACATCCAACCTGTGGCCCCTTGGGACACGAGATGGATGAGGGATGGCGAGACATCCGGTTTCCATCGATTCAGGTATGCAAGACAGGATCCCGATCATGCCCCCTGGGCATGACAACCGCATGGGGGGAGATTGAAGAGGATGACGGGTCGATAGTTCGATGCATCGAGCATGAAGCATGCCAACACGCACAACCATAGCACCACTCATATGCCCATTGCGTGCAAGTGGCAGCATCCAAGCACGTCGATCCACAACCCACCCGATCGATTACTCGACGAGCGAGCGGACGAAACGATGTGCGAGGCCATGCCATAATCGCTTGGCATGAGAAAAACACAAGCAAGTGCCACGGGACTGCCCCTGCCATCCGACAGGCAATAACAAAGTGACACCACCAATGCTTGGCCCAGCTGGGACCGCACGCGTGAGCTCTGCTGACACCACCCCAGAGGGACATTGCCCGATTCAAGGACTTGTTCCTAGGGTCTCGGGTAGCGTCGGCTGCGTGCACGACCTCGTCGAGGCCTAGGCATTTTTGCGATCAACGAGAAAGGATCATGAGACCATCAAATACCGAGAGACCTGGCTGGGCCAAGCCCGTAACTGTGGCTTCTGTTCGTACCACCCCAGGGAGCCGTTGACCGATTCAGGGACTTGGTCTGGGTCTAGGACAGCATCCACCGCGTGCACGAGCTCGAGCTCAGCTCCCCTTTTTCGCATGCACACCAACCGGTCGACGCCATGGGCGCCTGCCAGTCACCGGAGCAACCAATCACCGGACAAAACGGTCGAAAGGCATGCACGCCCTGTATTTCGCTCGAGGGATGTTGCCCTGGGTGTACGCAATGGGAGGCCCGTCACGCACACCTACTCCCCCCATGGGTTAAAGTGTCTAAAACGGGGACACTTTTTCCAAACAGGCATATCCCGCACCAAGGGCCAGCTTATGCCGATGGTGGTCGAGGCAACCGTCTGCACGAATGCCTAGCACGTGCCGATGGTGTTCGAGGCAACCGCCCACACCGAGGCCCAACATGTGCCGATGGTGGTCGAGGTAACCGCCCGCACTGAGTCCCAGCATGTGCCGATGGTGTTCGATGCAACCGCCTGCACCAGGGGCCATCTTGTGTCGATGTTGGTCGAGGCAACTGCCCGTACCAGCGGCTATTTTCTACCGATGGTGCTCGAGGCAACTGTCCGCACCAAGGCCAAGCATGTGCCGACCACGTTCGAGGCAACCGCCCTCACCAAGGCAAAGTATGTGCCGATGGTGTTCGACGCAACCACCTGTACCAAGGGCCATCTTGTGCCGATGGTGGTCGAGGCAACCGCCTGCACCAAGGGTCGTCTTGTGCCGATGGTGGTCGAGGCAACTGGTCGCACCAAGGGTCGACACTCACCAAGGCTCGGCATGTGCCGATGGTGTTTAACATAACCGCCCGCACTAGGGGCCATCTTGTGTTGATGGTGGTCGAGGCAACCACCTACACCAATGGTCGTCTTGTGCCAATAGTGGTCGAGGCAACCGCCCGCACCAAGGGTCAGCTTGTGCAGATAGTGGTTGAGGCAACCGCCCATACCAGGGGCCATTTTTTACCGATGGTGGTCAAGGAAAGAGCCCGCACCAAGGGCCAGCTTGTGCCGATGGTGGTCGAGGCAACCTCCCATACTAAGGCCCAGCATGTGCCGATGGTGGTCGAGGCAAGAGCCTGCACTAAGAGCCGGCTTGTGTCGATGGTGCTCGAGGTAACCACCCGCACTAGGGGCCATCTTCTACCGATGGTGGTCGAGGCAACCGCCCGCACCAAGGCCCAGCATGTGCTGATGGTGGTCGAGGCAACCACCTGCACCAAGGCCCAATGAGTGCCGATTGTGTTCGACGCAACCGCCCACACTAGGGCCATCTTATGCCGATGGTGGTCGAGGCAACCGCCCGTACCAAGGGTCGGCTAGTGCCGATGGTGCTCGAGGCAACCGCCCGCACCAAGGCTCGATACGTGCCGATGGTGTTCAAGGCAACCGCCCACACCTACGCCCAGCATGTGCCGATGGTGATCGACGCAACCGCTCGCACCAAGGGCCATCTTGTGCCGATGGTGGTCGAGGTAAACATCCGCACCGAAGGTCGACTGGTGCCGATGGTGTTCGAGGCAACCGCCTGTACCAAGGCTCGGCATGTGCCGATGGTGGTCCAGGCAACCGCCCGCACCACGGCTTAGTATGTGCCGATGGTGTTCGATGCAACTGCCCGCACCAGGGGCCATCTTATGCCGATGGTGGTTGAGGTAATTGCCCGCACCGAGGGTCAAAATGTGTTGATGGTGATCGAGGCAACAGCCCGCACCAGGGCCTAGCTTGTGCTGATGGCGGTCGAGGTAAGTGCCCATACCAAAGGGCAACCTGTGTCGATGATGGTCAATGCATGTGCCATCATCGTGCGCCATCATGTGCCATTGATGGTCGAGGCCTTAGTTGAAGTTCAATTTTGAGCCACGGTGCACATGCTGGGCTCGGGCATGTGCTGGTGCCACATTTGTTTCACCCGGGGCACCATCACCGGAGCATCGTCGAAGAGCCTAACCTGCGGCATTGGGGGTTTCGACGATTGGAGGGGCCGGGTGGTGTGCGCACATGTTGTGCGATGGGTGCTGGTACTTGGCCCTTATATTGGCCCCCTATCCCTCATCAAACCTCGAGAACTCACACCCCCTTAAAGAGCATTTGAGATTTTATAGGTTTGCTGCCAGTAGCCATTAAAGTGTCTGAAATAGGGATACTTTTTTCAAACGATCACAAAATCTTCTCCACTTCAAGTTTTTAGCTGAATTTTTTTGTGCATGCCAATAAAAATACAAGGATCACCTCTACCAAATTTGGGGATAAAAATCTTTCTAAAAAAATTTAAAAAAATCCTGAACCGCAAAAAGTTTTGAAAATCGTGAAAAATAGAAAATGGGTCGTCTCGCCATGAAACTTCACATGAAGGCTTAGGGGACCATTGTATGAATTTACAGGCCATAAAAATGGCATTGGCATGATAGATATATAAATATGTGCCTAAACCCACCTACCATCCGTTCGATCCAGCATGTGCTGATGGTATTTGAGGCAACCGACCGTACCAGGGGCCATCTTCTGCCGATGGTGGTCGAGGCAAGAGCCCGCACCAAGGGTTGGCTTGTGCCGATGGTGCTCAAGGAAACCACCTGCACAAAGGCCTAGCACGTGCTGATGGTGTCTGAGGCAACCACCCAAATGAGGCCCAGCATATGCCGATGGTGTTCGACGCAACCGCCCACACCAGGGGCCATCTTGTGCCGATGGTGGTCGAGGTAACCGCCCGCACCAAGGGTCAGCTTGTGTTGATGGTGGTCGAGGCAACCGCCCACACCAGGGGCCATTTTCTACTGATGGCGGTCGAGACAAGAGCCTGCACCAAGGGTCGGCTTGTGCCGATGGTGCTCGAGGCAACTGCCCACACAAAGGCCTAGCACGTGTCGATGGTGTTTGAGGCAACCGCCCTCACCAAGGCCCAGTATGTGTCGATGGTGATCGAGGCAACGGCCCGCACTAAGGCTCGGCATGTACCGATGGTGTTTGACGCAACCACCTGCACCAGAGGCCATCTTATGCCGATGCTGGTCGAGGAAACCGCCTGCACCAAGGGTTGTCTTGTATCGATGGTGGTCGAGGCAACTGCCCGCACCAAGGGTCGGCTTGTGCAGATGGTGGTCGAGGCAACCATCTCGCACCAGGGGCCATTTTCTGCAGATCGTGGTCGAGGCAAGAGCCCGCACCAAGGGTCGACTTGTGCCGATGGTCGTCGAGGCAACCACCCGCACCAAGGGCGATCTTCTGTCGATGGTGGTCGAGGCAATCGCCCGCACCAAGGCCTAGCATTTGTCGATAATGGTCGAGGAAAGAGCCCGCACAACGGGCCGGCTTGTACCGATGGTGCTCGAGGCAATCGCCCATACCAAGGCCTAGCACATGCCGATGGTGTTCGAGGCAACCGCCCGCACCAAGGCCCGGCATGTGCCGATTGTGGTTGAGGCAACCGCCCTCACCAAGGCCCGGCATGAGTCGATGGTATTCGACGCAACCGCCCGCACCAGAGGCCATCTTGTGCCGATGATGGTCGAGGTAACCGCTCGTGCCAAGGCTTAGCACGTGTCGATGGTGTTCGAGGCAACCGCCCTCACCAAGGCCCGACATGTGTCGATGGTGGTCGAGGTAACAGCCTGCACCAAGGCCCGGCATGTACCGATGGTGTTCGACATAACCGCCTGCACCAGAGGCCATCTTGTGCCGATGGTGGTCGAGGCAACCGCTTGCACCAAAGATCGTCTTGTGCCAATGGTGGTCAAGGCAACCGCCTGCACCAAGGGTCGGCTTGTGTAGATGGTGGTCAAGGTAATCGCCCCGCACCAGGGGCCATTTTCTACCGATGGTGGTCGAGGCAAGAGCCCGTACCAAGGGTCGACTTGTGCCGATGGTCGTCAAGGCAACCGCCTGCGCCAGGGGCCATATTCTGTCGATGGTGGTCAAGGCAACCGCCCGCACCAAGGCCTAGCATTTATCGATGATGGTCGAGGAAAGAGCCCGCACCAAGGGCCAGCTTGTGCCGATGGTGCCTGAGGCAACCATCTGTACCAAGGCCTAGCACGTGCCGATGGTGTTCGAGGCATCCGCCCGCACCAAGGCCCGACATATACCGATGGTGGTCGAGGTAACCGCCCATACCAAGGGTTGTCTTGTGTCGATGGTGGTTGAGGCAATCACCCGCACCAAGGGTTGGCTTTTGCAGATGGTGGTCGAGGCAACCGCCCGCACCAGGGGCCATTTTCTGTCAATGGTGGTCAAGGCAAGAGCTCGCACCAAGGGTCAGCTTGTGCCGAAGGTGCTCGAGGCAACCACCCACACTGGGGGCCATCTTCTGCCGATGGTGGTCGAGGTAACCGCCCGTACCAAAGCCCAGCATGTGCCGATGGTGGTCGAGGGTCGAGGCAAGAGCCTGCACTAAAGGCCAGCTTGTGTCGATGGTGCTCGAGGTAACCACCCGCACCAAGGGCCATCTTCTGTCGATGGTGGTCGAGACAACCGCTTGAACCAAGGCCCAGCATGTGTCGATGGTGGTCAAGGCAAGAGCCCACACCAAGGGCCACCTTGTGTCGATGGTGCTCGAGGCAACCGCCCGCACCAAGGCCTAGCATGTGCTGATAGTGTTCGAGGCAACCGCCTCTACCAAAGCCCAGCATGTGCCGATGGTGTTCGACGCAACCGCCTACACCAAGGGCCATCTTGTGCCGATGGTGGTCGAGGCAGTCGCCCGCACCAAGGGTCAGCTAGTGCCGATGGTGGTCGAGGCAACTGTCCGCACCAAGGCCCAGCATGTGTCGATGATGGTCGAGGCAAGGTCGGTCGACGGTGCACCCTTCTCAGAAGATCAAGGTCGATCGGCGGTGCACCCACAAGGATCCCACCAATCAGCTTCTTTATGCCTTATGGGTTTCCTAGCTCATTGACTCACATGCATGTCAGACTCTTTGGTCCGTGTTTCAAGACGGGCCAGATGGGAAGCCAGCAGGTGGATGCCTGGAGCACACTGGTGCCGGGGCACACCGAGACGACGCGTGCTGCATTCCACGATGTGACGATGACATCTCCGTGGGCACATCGAAAGCGTGAGCTTGGGCCATCGCCGTGACCCGCGTCGGTCCACGCCTCGAGCTGATCGACGGACCGGCTCTCACCTTTCAACATCCGATCGAGGCACATCACCGACCCCATTCGCTTCACTCTTGACAATTTCAAGCACTCTTTGACTCTCTTTTCAAAGTCCTTTTCATCTTTCCCTCACGGTACTTGTTCGCTATCGGTCTCTCGACCGTATTCAGCCTTGGATGAAATTTACTGCCCGATTAGGGTTGCATTCCCAAACAACCCGACTCGCTGACAGCGCTTCGTGGTGTGATATGGTTCGGGCACAACAGGGCCCTCACCCTCTCCAGTGCCCCTTTCCAGGGGACTTGGGCCCGGTCTGTCATTGAGGACGCTTTTCTAGACTACAATTCAGATGTCGGGGGTGCACAATTCTCAAGTTGGGCTCTTCTCGATTCGCTTTCCATTACTAGGGGAATCCTGATAAGTTTTTTTTCCTCCATTTATTGATATGCTTAAACTCAACTGGTGATCCCGCCTAACTTAGGGTCGCGACGCGAGCATCAACCAAGCGATGCGGGGGGTCTGAAAGGGTTAGGGAGGACAACGAGTGCGCATCACAGGGGATGAGGCATGCCAGGAGCTCTACCACCGATGGTCACGACGCTGTCATTGCCGGGGACTCACTTTTGGGCCAACCGTGACCCACGGGATTGCGGGATGCCATTTTTCGCCCGCCCCCTTCCCTCGAAGCCCGAGGGGTGGGGGGTCGGAGGGGGGCAACGGTGCATGACACCCAGGCAGGCGTGCTCTCGGCCTAATGGCTTGGGGCACAACTTGCGTTCAAAGACTCGATGGTTCACAGGATTTTGTAATTCACACCAAGTATCGCATTTCACTACGTTCTTCATCGATGCGAGAGTCGAGATATCCGTTGTCAAGAGCCGTTTCATTTTTCACGACAAAAAGAGTCAAAGCGTCGCCCGTGCATGCACCACGGACGGGATGGTGACGGCGCGCGCGCTCCATTTTCATTTTGGTTCCTTGGCGCGATTCGCGCTGGGGGTTCATTGTTCGACGGTGGGCGAGATGATGCAGATCGTTCCGTCTACCCTGTAGGGGGGACGGAGCGACCGTCACCCCCTCCCGAGGTCGGAGGGGGCTCGGGGCTTGGGGGCACCCTTGCCCCCTCGGTGTTTCATTAACGCGTTCGTGGGTCATCCGTCGAGTGGGGTTTCAACAATGATCCTTCCGCAGGTTCACCTACGGAAACCTTGTTACGACTTCTCCTTCATCTAAATGATAAGGTTTAGTGGACTTCTCGTGATGTCACAGGCGACGAACCGTCCACGTCATCGTGATCAAACACTTCACCGGACCATTCAATCGGTAGGAGCGACGGGCGGTGTGTATAAAGGGCAGGGATATATTCAACACGAGATGATGACTCGCGCTTACTAGGAATTCCTCGTTGAAGACCAACAATTGCAATGATCTATCCCCACCACGATGAAATTTCAAAGATTACCCGGGCTTGTCAACCAAGGTTATAGACTCGTTGAATACATCAGTGTAGCGCGCGTGCGGCCCAAAACATCTAAGGGCATCACAAACCTATTATTGCCTCAAACTTCTTTGGCTTAAATGGCCATAGTCCCTCTAAGAAGCTAGCCATGAAGGATCTCCTTCGCGTAGCTAGTTAGCAGGCTGAGGTCTCGTTCGTTAACGAAATTAACTAGACAAATCGCTCCACCAACTAAGAACGGCCATCCACCACCACCCATAGAATCAAGAAAGAGCTCTTAGTTTGTCAATCCTTACTATGTCTGGACCTGGTAAGTTTCCCCATGTTGACTCAAATTAAGCCGCAAGCTCCACTCTTGGTGGCACCCTTCCATCAATTCTTTTTAGTTTCAGCCTTGCGACCATACTCCCCCCGGAACCCAAAGACTTTGATTTCTCATAAGGTGCCGGCGGAGTCCTAAAAGTAACATCCACCGATCCCTGGTCGGCATCGTTTATGGTTGAGAATAAGATGGTATCTAATCATCTTCGAGCCCTCAACTTTCGTTCTTGATTAATGAAAACATCCTTGGCAAATGCTTTCGCAGTTGTTTGTCTTTCATAAATCCAAGAATTTCACTTCTGACTATGAAATACGAATGCCTCCGACTGTCCCTGTTAATCATTACTCCGATCCTGAAGGCCAACACAATAGGACGAAAATTTTATGATGTTATCCCATGCTAATATATGCAAGCGTAGGCCTGTTTTGAGCACTCTAATTTCTTCAAAGTAATAGCATCGGAGGAACGACTCGAGCAATTAAGTCCAGGAACACATCACCGGCAGTAGGGATGAGTAGATCGGTGCTCATCATGAGGCAAACCAGATGACCCAAGCCTAGTTCCAACTACGAGCTTTTTAACTGCAACAACTTAAATATACGCTATTGAAGCTGGAATTACCATGGCTGCTGGCACCAGACTTGCCGTCCAATGGATCCTCATTAAGGGATTTAGATTGTACTCATTCCAATTACCAGACTCATAGAGCCCAGTATTGTTATTTATTGTCACTACCTCCCTAAGTCAGGATTGGGTAATTTGCGCGCCTACTGCCTTCCTTGGATGTGGTAGCCGTTTCTTAGGCTCCCTCTTCGAAATCGAACCCTAATTCTCCATCACCCGTCACTACCATAGTAGGCCACTATCCTACCATCAAAAGTTGATAGGGCAAAAATTTGAATGATGCATCACCGACACAAAGGTTGTGCGATCCGTCGATTTGTCATGAATCATCAAAGCAACGAGCATAGCCCACATCGACCTATTATCTAATAAATGCATCCCTTCCAGAAGTCGAGGTTTGTTGCACGTATTAGCTCTAGAATTACTACGATTATCCGAGTAGTAGATACCATCAAACAAACTATAAATGATTTAATGAGCCATTCGCAGTTTCACAGTCTGAATTAGTTCATACTTACACATGCATGGCTTAATCTTTGAGACAAGCATATGACTACTGGCAGGATCAACCAGGTAGCATTCATTTGGGATATTAGCATTGCGTGGGCCTCGACACACCGACCGAGCGACGGAGAAAGCCTGACACGGAGCACAAGCATCGTGAGTGTCGAGCATATGAAATGCGTAGCATCAGACGAACGGGGGCAGAGAGCCCGTGCCCACTAAATGTTCCGCATCAGAAAGCACGATCGAACGCCGGTGCACCAATATGGCCACGAAGGATTAGGTGGTGCCCTTGGGACACCGGCCACGATTGACGTCCTACCCGTGGCCTCTCAGGACATGAGACGGATGAGGGATGGTGAGACATCCAGTTTCCATCGATTCAGGTATGCAACACAGGATCCCGATCGTGCCCCCTGGGAATGACGATCGCATGGAGAGAGATTGAAGAGGATCATAGGTCGATAGTTTGATGCATCGAGCACGGAGCCTGCCAACACGCACAACCTCCCGATCACGATCCTTCCCCTTGGACTACTTTTGTCAGTCCCTATCGTCCCTACCCTTACCCTTGGGTTTTGTAGACTCGAACTTGTTCAGAGGCTTGAACTCTATCAAGGCCTCGGTAGTAGTCATGGCTTTAGCCAAGTCATGAACTCCCCTCTTTTGTAGCTCATGCTTCACCTACGACTTCAGCCCATCCATGAAAGCAAATAAGGCATCTTTCTCACCTAGATCCGAGATCTGTAGCATCAATTCAGAGAATTTTTGGATATACTCCCTTATGTCCCCTTGTTGGCTCAACCTGTGCAACTTTGCCCGTGCCTCATCATCGGCATACTCTAGGTAAAATTGTTCTCTGAACTCCTTTTGGAACTTTGTCCAGGTTCCAATCTTGGCTCTCCCACACCTGACATCATCACACCTGCACCTCCACCACAACAAGGCTACATTAGTGAGATACATAGCAGCGGTGCTTACCTTTATCGCCTTGTCTTGCATGCCCATGGCCTGGAAGTACTGTTTCATATCCCAAAGGTAGTTGTCTACTTCCTTGGCCGCCCTAGTCTCCTTGAACTCCTTAGGCTTGGGGACATCCAATCTGGATTTGGACACTCCAGCAAACATGCCATTCCCAATGGCAGTCTTGCAAGCAATGAACTCACTAGTAAGCTCTTCCATCCACTGTCGCATGGCCTCTATGCCATCGCGTAAGGTCAGCACTTCAACCTCCAAGGCCTTATTCTTCTGGGTGATCACGTCCATGCCTTTATTGAGAGCAGCTTTCAGCTCACTTTGGATCTCCTCCCCTATGGAGTCTAGCAATGCAATATGAGTCTCTACTTCCTCAAGCTTCTCTCCCATGTCACCCATGGTCACCTTCACTTTAGCCAGCCTACTGTCCATAGTAGACCAGATATCTCTAGAACTGGTTTTCTTGCCTTTCCACTTACCAGCTGGTGGTTTCCTCTCGCCATCCTTGGTTGAATGATCTTGGTCCCCATCCTTGGACTCCTGGTCACGGTCCTTCCCCTTGGATTGCTTTTTTCGATCCCTATCATCCCTGCCCTTACCCTTGGGCTTGGTAGACTCAAACTTGTTCAAAGGCTTGAACTCTATCAAGGCCTTGGCAGTAGTCGTGGCTTTAGCCAAGTCATGAACTCCCCTCTTTTGTAGCTCATGCTTTACCCACGGCTTCAGCCTATCCATGAAAGCAAATAAGGCATCTTTCTTACCTAGATTCGAGATCTGTAGCATCAATTCAGAGAATTTTTGGACATACTCTCTTATGTCCCCTTGCTAGCTCAACCTACGTAACTTTGCCCGCACCTCATCATCGGCATACTCTAGGTAAAATTATTCTCTGAACTCCTTTTGGAACTCTGTCCAGGTTCTAATCTTGGCGCTCTTATGCCTGACATCATCACACCTGCACCTCCACCACAATAAGGCTATATCAGTGAGATACATAGCAGCGGTGCTTACCTTTATCACCTTGTCTTGCATGCCCATGGCCTGGAAGTACTGCTCCATACCCCAAAGGTAGTTGTCTACTTCCTTGGCTGCCCTAGTCCCCTTGAACTCCTTAGGCTTGGGGACATCCAATCTGGATTTGGACACTTCGGCAAGCATGCCATTCCTAATGGTAGTCTTGCAAGCAACGAACTCACTAGTAAGCTCTTTCATCCGCTGGCGCATGGCCTCCATGCCATCGTGTAAGGTCAGCACTTCAGCCTCCAAGGCCTTATTCTTTTGGGTGATCACGTCCATGCCTTTGTTGAGAGCAGCTTCCAGCTCACTTTAGATCTCCTCCCCCATGGAGTCTAAAGATGCAATGTGAATCTCTACTTCCTCAAGCTTTTCCTCCATGTCGCCCATGGTCACCTCTACCTTGGCCAGCCTACCGTCCATGGTAGACCGGATATCTCTAGAACTGGTTTTCTTGCCTCTTCCATGCCCATGCTCTTGGGCCTCTGGTTGTTGGCTAGCAACGTCGCTTTGGGATGCCATCTTCTCAATCACGATCTAACCTGATTGATTGTAATCTGTATAATCCCATGATTTTAGCCTTTATTCTAGGGATATTGCCATTAAGTGTAAGCTGGAGCCTCAACTATAAATAGAGGGCTGCTCCACCCTCATTAGTACACCATCAAACACTTCTGTTTCAGTGAATACATAGCATATTCCAGCATTCTACCTTGTTCATCCTTTTTCTCTTTAACTTGCGTAATCAGCCCTTCCCATTGTTCTAGTGCCTGAACGCTTGTGTTTTAGGCTGACTTAGGCATAAAAGAGGAGATTCCAAGCCTAAGGCCGTACGGATTCTGAGTCTAAGCTGATCCTGCCTGCTTTTAGAAGCTTCACTTGCGTATCTAGCATCTTGGGCCCTTCTGGATGTGGTGTGGGCAGCTTGTATTCCAGGCCTTGGTCTCACGGGCTGGCCTGCAAGCTGGGCAGGCGTTCTGAACTAGTTTTGCTAGGCTTTCTATGCAGATACCCACCAGCACGCCTGGTCTGCGGGCTTCAACCTCTAGCTCGTCTGCTGCTGTGCCTGATGTGCCGATGGTGTTCGACGTAACCGCCCGCACCAGGGGCCATCTTATGCCGATGGTGGTCGAGGCAACTGCTCGTACCAAGGCTCGGCATGTGCCGATGGTGGTCGAGGCAACCGCTTACACCATGGCTCGACATGTGCCGATGGTGTTCAATGCAACCGCCCGCACCAGGGGCCATCTTGTGTCAATGGTGGTCGAGGCAATCGCCCATACCAAGGGCCGGCTTGTACCGATGGTGGTCGAGGAAATAGCAAGGGTTGGCATGTGCCAATGGTGATCAAGGCAACCGCCTGCACCAGGGCCCAGTTTGTGCCGATGGCGGTCGAGGCAACTGCCCGTACCAAATGGCAGCCTGTGCCGATGATGGTTGATGCATATGCCATCACCATGCACCATCATGTGCCATTGATGGTCGAGGCCTTAGCTGAAGTTCAATTTTGAGCCACGGTGCACATGCTGGGCTCGGGCATGTGCTGGTGCCGTATTTTTTTCGCCCGAGGCACCATCGTCGAAGCATCGTCGGAGAACCTAACCTACGGCATTGGGGGTTCCGGCCATTGGGGGGCCGAGGGGGTGTGTGCACATGATGTGCGATGGGTGTTGGTACTTGGCCCTTATATTGGCTCCCTTATATTGGCCCTTATAGGTTTGCTGCCAGTAGCCATTAAAGTGTCTGAAATGGGGACACT
>NC_143164.1:26747500-26752500 GCF_047325235.1 Durio zibethinus
CCTTGTGTTGAGTGAAATTAAGCCGTAGGCTCCACTCCTGGTGGTGCCCTTCTGTAAATTCCTTTAAGTTTTAGCCTTGTGACCATACTCCCCTCGAAACCCAAAGACTTTGATTTCTCATAAGGTGCCGACGGAGTCTTAAAAGTAACATCCATTGATCCCTGGTCGGCATCGTTTATGGTTGAGACTCGGATGGTATCTGATCGTCTTCGAACCCTCAACTTTCATTCTTGATTAATGAAAACATCCTTGCTAAATGCTTTTGCAGTTGTTCATCTTTCATAAATCTAAGAATTTCACCTCTGACTATGAAATACGAATGCCCCCGACTGTCCCTGTTAATCATTACCCGATCCTGAAAGCCAACACAATAGGATCGAAATCCTATGATGTTATCACATGCTAATGTATACAAGCGTTGGCCTGCTTTGAGCACTCTAATTTCTTCAAAGTAACAGCATCGTAGGAACAACCTGGGCAATTAAGTCTAGGAGCGCATCACTGGTAGTAGGGACGAGTAGATCGGTACTCACCATGAGGCAGATCGAATGACCCAACCCTAGTTCCAACTACGAGCTTTTTAATTGCAACAACTTAAATATACGCTATTGGAGCTACAATTACCGCGACTGCTGGCACTAGACTTGCCCTTCAATGGATCCTCGTTGAATGAGGCGTCACCGGCACAAAGGCCATGTGATCCATCGAGTTATTATGAATCATCAGAGCAACAGGCATAGCCCACGTCGACCTTTTATCTAATAAATGCATCCCTTCCAGAAGTCGGGGTTTGTTGCACGTATTTGCTCAAGAATTACGATGGTTATCCAAGTAGTAGATACCATCAAGCAAACTATAACTGATTTAATGAGCCATTCATAGTTTCATAGTCTGAATTAGTTCATACTTACACATGCATGGCTTAATCTTTGAGACAAGCATATGACTACTGGCAGGATCAACCAGGTAGCATTCATTCGAGACGTTCGCTCCACGTGAGCCTCGATGCATCGACCAAGCGGCAGAGAGAGCCCGACGTGGAGCGCAAGCGTTATACGTGTCGAGTATGTGAAATGTGTAGCATCGAACGAATGGGGGCTGAGAGCTCGTGCCAGCTAAACGTTCCACATCTGAGAGCACAATCGAACGATGGTGCACCAATGCGGCCACGGAGGATTGGGTGGCATGCTTGCGACACTGACCACGATTGACGTCTGACCCGTGGCCCCTCGGGACATGAGATGGATAAGGGATGGTGAGACATCCGATTTCCATCGATTCAGGTATACAACACAGGATCCCGAACGCGCCCCCTGGGTACGACGACTGCATGGGGGGAGATTGAAGAGGATGATGGGTTGACAGTTCGATGCATCGAGCACGGAGCTTGCCAACACGCACAACCATAGCACCACTCATATGCCCATTGCGTACAAGTGGCAGCATCCACGTGCACCGGTCCACAACCCACCCGATCGATTACTCGACGAGCGAGAGGAGGAAATGACGTGCGAGGCCACGCCATAACCGCTTGGCATGAGAAAAACACGAGCAAGGGCCACGAGACTGCCCCTGCCATCCGACAGGAAACAACAAAGTGACACCACCAATGCTTGGCCCGGTCGGGACCGCACGCGCGAGCTCCGCTGACACCACCCCAAGGGGATGTTGCCCGATTTAGGGACTTGTTCCTGGGGTCTCAGGCAGCGTCGACTGTGTGCACGGCCTCATCAAGGCCTAGGCATTTTTATTGTCGACGACAAGGGACCTCGAGATCGTTAAATACCGAGAGACCTGGTCGGGCCAAGCCTGCAACCGTGACTTCTGCTCACACCACCCCAGGGAGCTGTTGCCCGATTCAGGGACTTGGTCGGGGGTCTAGGGCAGCATTCACCGCATGCACGGGCTTGAGCTCAGCTCTCCCTTTTCGTATGCACGCCAACCAATTAAGGCCATGGGCGCCTGTCGGTCATCGAAGCAACCAGTCATCCGATAAAATGGCCGGAAGGCATGCACGCCTTGTATTTCACTCGAAGGACGTTGCCCTGGGTGTACGCAATGGGAGGCCCATCACGCACACCTACTCCCCTCGTGGGGGGGAGAATGGGTACCGGACCACCACCCCTAAAGAGCATTAGAGATTTTACAAATATGCTACCAGTATATGTTAAAGTGTCTGAAACAGGGACACTTTTTCCAAACAGGCATATCCCGCATCGAGGGTGAGCAGGTGCCGATGGTGGTTGGGGCATGTGCCCGCACCAAGGGCCAACGTGTGTCGATGGTGGTCGAGGCAACTGCCCACACCAGATCGAGGCATGTGCCAACACCAAGGCCCGACATGTGCCGATGGTGTTCGAGGCAACCGCCCACACCAGGGGCCATCTTCTGTCGATGGTGATCGAGGCAAGAGCCAGCACCAAGGGCTGGCTTGTGCCGATGGTGCTCGAGGCAACCGCCCGCACCAGGGGCCATCTTCTACCAATGGTGGTCGAGGTAACCGCCTGCACCAAGGCCCAGCACGTGTCGATGGTGTTCGAGGCAACCGCCCGCACCAAGGCCCAGCGCGTGCCGATGGTATTCGAGGCAACCGCCCATACCAAGGGCCAGCATGTGCCGATGGTGTTCGAGGTAACCACCCGCACCAAGGCCCATCACGTCTCGATGGTTTTCGAGGCAACCGTCTGCACCATGGGCCAGCATGTGCCGATGGTGTTCAAAGCTGTCTTAAGTGGTCTACATGCTCTCCCAAAGTCTGGCTATAGATCACAATGTCATCCAAATAAACCATAACAAATCGATCAAGGAATGACTAAAGTACCTTGTTCATAAAGGTGCAGAATGTTGTTGGGGCGTTTGTGAGTGCGAAAGGCATCACCAAGAACTCATACGAACCATACCAAGTGACACATGCTGTCTTTGGCTCATCTCCCTCTGCTATCCTGCTTGATAGTAGCCCGACCTCAAATCTAACTTGGTGAACCACCTTGCACTTCCAAGTTGATCGAACAAGTCCACAATGAGTGCGATGGGGTACTTGTTCTTGATGGTCAGCTTGTTTAAAGCCCGGTAGTCTATGGACAGCCACAGCGATCCATCATGTTTGCGCTGGAATAGAACTGGTGCACCATATGGTGCCTTCAATGGCTTGATGAAGCCAGCATCAACTAACTCTTTGAGCTATTTCCTCAACTTCTCCAACTCTGGTGAAGACATTCGGTAAGGGCTCTACCTGGTGGCTTGGCCTCAGACACCAGCTCGATCTTGTGGTTCACCTCCCTTTTAGGTGGTAGCTTGCTAGGCAGCTTTGCGGGCATCACATCACTAAAGGTCTTCAACACCTTTAGCACCTCCAAGGGTGACTCGATCTCTTTTTCCCTTGGCTCATCATATTTCAGGGCTGCCAAGAAGGTGTCTTCTTATCTGCTTACCGCCTTGGCAAATTGGATGGCTGACACCACCCGTCACCCAACTCTGGACCCTCTCCTCAATGGCACTAGGCATTGGCACCATGCATCCAAGATGCAAACATAATCGGTAAAAGGCACAAGGAGGGTGTTAATCCAAACAAGGAAATCCAACCCAATCACAAACTCATAGTCATCAAGGGGTATTACCTCTATGGTCTCTTTGCCTTTCCAATCTCCAAGTTGCAACTCCACTCCCCGTGCTACTCCAATGGTTGGAACTTCCTTGGAGTTCATCGTTTTAATGGTACCAATCCCTTTCTGCACCTTCAGTCTGAGCTTCCGGGCTCCATCACCTAAAATAAAAAGATGTGAGGCACCTGTGTCCACCAGTGCGCTCACCTTCTGACCCGGAACCATCAAATCCACAAACATCAAGCCCTTTGGCTTGCGGCTCCCCTTACTCTGGATAGCATTAAGCACCAATGACCCAAGCTTTGCTGCCCCTAACTCTGGTTCCTTGTCAGACTCCTTGTCTACAGCAGCCAGCTTGGCCTTTTGCAGGCATTTACGTGCTATGTTGCTCCCTCCACATAGGTAGCATGCTAGTGGCTCTCGGTCCCCCTTTGCTTTCCACTTGCCTGCTGGTGGCTTCCTCTCGCCACCCTTGGTTGAACGGTCTTGATCTCCATCCTTGGACTTTCGATCACGTTCCTTCCCCTTGGACTATTTCTTCTGGTCCCTATCGTCCTTGCCCTTACCCTTGGGCTTGGAAAACTCAAACTTGTTCAGAGGCTTGAACTTTATCAAGGCCTCAATAGTAGTCATGGCTTTTGCCAAGTCATGAACTCCCTTTCGTTGTAGCTCATGCCTTACCCACGACTTCAGCCCATCCATGAAAGCAAATAAGGCATCCTTCCCGTCTAGATCCGAGATCTATAGCATCAATTCAGAGAATTTTTGGACATACTCCCTTATGTTCCCTTGCTGGCTAAGTCGGCATAACTTTGCCCGTGCCTCATCATTGGCATACTTTGGGTAAAATTGCTCTCTAAACTCTTTTTGGAACTCTCCCCAAGTTCTAATCTTGGCACTCTCATGCCTAGCATCATCACACATGTGCCTCCACCACAATAAGGCTACATTAGTGAGATACATAGCAGCGGTGCTTACTTTTATCGCCTCGTCTTGCATGCCCATAGCCTGGAAGTACTGCTCCATACCCCAAAGGTAGTTGTCTACTTCCTTGGCCACCCTAGTCCCTTTGAACTCCTTAGGCTTAGGGACCTCCAATCTAGATTTGGACACTTCGGCAAACATGCCATTCCCAATGGCAGTCTTGCAAGCAACGAGCTCACTGGTAAGTTCCTCCATCCGCTGGTGGATGGCCTCCATGCCATCACGTAAGGTCAGCACTTCAGCCTTCAGGGTCTAATTCTTTTGGGTGAACACGTCCAAGCCTTTGTTGAGAGCAGCCTGCAGCTCACTTTGGATATCCTCCCCCATGGAGTCTAGCGATGCAATGTGAGTCTCTACCCCTTCAAGCTTCTCCCCCATGTCACCCATGGTCACCTCCACCTTGGCCAGTCTACC
>NC_143164.1:26757500-26762500 GCF_047325235.1 Durio zibethinus
CTATCCCCATCACGATGAAATTTCAAAGATTACGCGGGCCTGTCGGCCAAGGCTATAGACTCGTTGAATATGTCAGTGTAGTGCGCGTGCGGCCCAGAACATCTAAGGGCAACACAGACCTGTTATTGCCTCAAACTTCCTTAGCCTAAGTGGCCATAGTCCCTCTAAGAAGCTAGCCACGAAGGATCACCTCCGCGTAGCTAGTTAGCAGGCTGAGGTCTCGTTCGTTAATGGAATTAACCAGACAAATCGCTCCACCAACTAAGAACGGCAATGCACCACCACCCATAGAATCAAGAAAAAGCTCTCAGTCTCTTAATCCTTATTATGTCTAGACCTGGTAAGTTTCCCCGTGTTGAGTCAAATTAAGTCGCAGGCTCCACACCTGGTGGTGCCCTTCCGTCAATTCCTTTAAGTTTCAGCCTTGCGACCATACTCCCCCCGAAACCCAAAGACTTTGATTTCTCATAAGGTCCCGACGGAGTCCTAAAAGTAACATCCGTCGATCCCTGGTCGGTATCGTTTATGGTTGAGACTAGGACGGAATCATCTTCGAGCCCCTAACTTTCATTCTTGATTAATGAAAACATCCTTCGTAAATGCTTTCGCAGTTGTTCATCTTTCATAAATCCAAGAATTTCACCTCTGACTATGAAATACGAATGCCCTCGACTGTCCCTGTTAATCATTACTCTGATCCCGAAGGCCAACACAATAGGACCGAAATCCTATGATGTTATCCCATGCTAATGTATACAAGCGTAGGCCTACTTTGAGCGCTCTAATTTCTTCAAAGTAACAACGTCGGAGGAACGACCCGGGCAATTAAGTCCAGGAGCACATCGACGGTAGTAGGGACGAGTAGACCTGTGCTCACCGTGAGGTAGATCGGACGACCTAACCCTAGTTCCAACTATGAGCTTTTTAACTGCAACAACTTAAATATACGCTATTGGAGCTGGAATTACCGTGGCTACTGGCACTAGACTTGCCCTTCAATGGATCCTCGTTAAGGGATTTAGATTGTACTCATTCCAATTACCAGACTCATAGAGCCAGATATTGTTATTTATTGTCACTACCTCCTCGTGTCAGGATTGGGTAATTTGCGCACCTGTTGCCTTCCCTGGATGTGGTAGCCATTTCTCAGGCTCCCTCTCTGAAATCGAACCCTAATTCTCCGTCACCCATCACCACCATAGTAGGCCACTATCCTACCATCGAAAGTTGATAGGGTAGAAATTTGAATGATGCGTCGCTGGCACAAAAGCCGTGTGATCCGTCGAGTTATCATGAATCATCAGAGCAACGAGCATAGCTCGCGCCGACCTTTTATCTAATAAATGCATCCCTTCCAAAAGTTGGGGTTTGTTGCACGTATTAGCTCTAGAATTACTACGATTATTCGAGTAGTAGATACCATCAAACAAACTATAACTGATTTAATGAGCCATTCACAGTTTCACAGTCTAAATTAGTTCATACTTACACATGCATGGCTTAATCTTTGAGACAAGCATATGGCTACTGGTAGGATCAACCAGGTAGCATTTATTCGGGATGTTGGCACCGCGTGGGCCTTGATGCACCGACTGAGCGGCGGAGAGAGCCCGACACGGAGCGCAAGCGTCGTGCGTGTCGAGCACGTAAAATGCATAGCATCGGATGAACGGGGGATGAGAGCCCGCGCCGCTAAACATTTCGCATCCGAGAGCACGATTGAACGTCGTTGCACCAATGCGGCCACAGAGTATTGGGTGGCACGCTTAGGACACCGGCCATGATTGACGTCCGACCCGTGGCCCCTCGGGACATGAGACGGATGAGGGATGGCGAGACATCTGGTTTCCATCGATTCAGGTATGCAACATAGTATCCCGATCGTGCCCCCTGGGTACGACGACCGTATGGGGGAAGATTGAAGAGGATGACGGGTCGACAGTTCGATGCATCGATCATGGAGCCTGCCAAGACGCACAACCATAGCACCACTTATATGCCCATTGCATACAAGTGGTAGCATCCATGTGCGTCGATCCACAACCCACCCGATCGGTTACTCAATGAGCGAGCAGAGGAAATGACGTGCGAGGCCATGCCACAACTGCTTGGCACGAGAAAAACACGAGCAAGGGCCACGAGACTGCCCTTGCCATCCGACAGGTAACAACAAAGTGACACCACCAATACTTGGCTCGACCGGGACCACACGTGCGAGCTCCTCTGACACCACCCCACGGGGACGTTGCCCGATTCAGGGACTTGTGCCTAGGGTCTCGGGTAGCATCGACTGTGTGCATGGCCTCATCAAGGCCTAGGCATTTTTATGGTCGACGAGAAGGGACCGCAAGACCGTCAAATATCGAGAGACCTGGCCAGGCCAAGCCTGCAACCGTGCTTCTACTTGTAGCACCCCAGGGAGCCATTGGCTGATTCAGGGACTTGGTCTAGGGTCTAGGGCAGCATCCGTCGTATGCACGAGCTCGAGCTCAGCTCCTCTTTTTCACATGCACGCCAACCAGTCGAGGCTATGGGTAGCTACCGATCATTGGAGCAACCAGTCATCGAACAAAATGGTCGAAAGGCATGCACGCCCTGTATTTTGCTCGAGGGACATTGCCCTGGGTGTATGCAATGGAAGGCCCATCACGCACACCTACTCCCCCTGTGGGGGGGAAAGGGGGTGTCGGACCATCACCCTCTAAAGAGCATTAGAGATTTTACAGATATGCTACCAGTAGACATTAAAGTGTTTGAAACAGGGATACTTTTTCCAAACAGGCATGTCCTGCACCGAGGGTGAGTAGGTGCCGATGGTGGTTGGGGCATGTGCCCGTACCAAGGGCCAGCACGTGCCAATGGTGGTCAAGGCTATCGCCCACACCAGATTGAGGCATGTGCCAACACCAAGGCCCGGCATGTGCCAACACCAAGGCCCGGCATGTGTCGATGGTGTTCGATGCAACCGCCCGCACCAGGGGCTAACTTGTGCTGATGGTGGTCGAGGCAACCACCCGCACCAAGGGTCAACTTGTGCCAATGGTGGTCGAGGCAACCGCCCGCACCAGGGGCCATTTTCTACTGATGGTGGTCAAGGCAAGAGCCCGCACCAAGGGCCAGCTTGTGCCGATGGTGGTCAAGGCAACCGCCCACACCAGGAGCCATCTTCTATCGATGGTGGTCGAGGCAACCGCCCGTACCAAGGCCCAACATGTACCGATGGTGGTCGAGGCAACCGTTCGCACCAAGGCCCAGCATGTGCCGATGGTGTTCGAGGTAACCGCCCATACCAAGGCTCAGCATGTGCTGATAGTGGTCAAGGTAACCGCCCGTACCAAGGTCCAGCATGTGCCGATGGTGTTCGATGCAATCGCCCGCACCAGGGGCCATCTTGTGCCGATGGTGGTCGAGGCAACCGCTCGCACCAAGGGCCAGCTAGTGTCAATGGTGCTTGAGGCAACCGCTTGCACCAAGGCTTGGCATGTGCCGATGGTGTTCGAGGCAACCGCCCGCCCCAAGGGCCAACTTCTACCGATGGTGGTCGAGGTAACCATCTGCACCAAGGCCCGACATGTGTCGATGGTGTTTGATGCGCCCACACCAGGGGCCATCTTGTGTTGATGGTGGTCAAGGCAACCACCCGCACCAAGGGTCGGTTGGTGCCGATGATGTTCGAGGCAACCACACGTACCAAGGCTCGGCATGTATCGATGGTGGTCGAGGCAACCACCCGTACCAGGGGCCTTCTTATGCCGATGGTGTTTGACGTAACCACCCACACCAAGGGCCAGCTAGTGCCGATGGTGGTTAAGGCAACCCCCCGTACCACGGCCCAACATGTACCGATGGTGTTCGATGCATCCGCCTGCACCAGGGGCCATCTTTTATCGATGGTGGTCGAGGCAATCACCCGCACCAAGGGCCGACATATGCCAATGGTGATCGAGGCAATCGCCCACACCAGGGCCCAACTTGTTTCGATGGCGGTCGAGGTAATTGCCCGTACCAAAGGGCAGCCTGTGCCGATGATGGTCGATGCATGTGCCATCAACATGCGCCATCATGTGCCATTGATGGGCGAGGCCTTGGCCAAAGTTTGATTTTGAGCCACGGTGCACATGCTGGGCTTGGGCATGTGCTGGTGCCACATTTTTTTCACCCGAGGCACCATCGTTGGAGCATTGCCGGAGCATCGTTGGAGAACCTAACCGGCGGCATTGGGGGTTCCGGTAATTGAGGGGGCTGAGGGGTTTGCGCACATGATGTGTGATGGGTGCTGGTACTTGGCCCTTATATTGGCCCCCTATCCCTCATCAAACCTCAAGAACTCACACCCCCTTAAAGAGCATTTGAGATTTTATAGGTTTGACGCCAGTAGCCATTAAAGTGTTTGAAATGGGGACACTTTTTTCAAATGATCACAAAATCTTCTCCACTTCGAGTTTTTAGCTAGATTTTTTTTAGCATCCAAAAAAAATACAGGGATCACCTCTACCAAATTTGGGGTCAAAACTCCTTCTAAAAAAATTTTAAAAAATCCCGAACCGTAAAAAGTTTCAAAAATCGTGAAAAATAAAAAACGCTTCGTCTTGCCATGAAACTTCACATGAAGGCTTAGGGGACTATTGTATGAATTTACAAGCCAAAAAAATGACATTGGCACAGCAAAAAAATGAAGATGTGCCTAAACCCACCTACCACCTGATCGATCCACAGCTTGCACATCCCGCCTCTCCGGCCAGCTAAGTGCTCGCACGTTCATTTCGTGGGTTAACTTAGGCATACGTAGTGTGCTCCCAGTCTAAGATTGGATCGAACTGAGGGTTACGGTAGCAGGACCCGTAACGGGATTGACAGCACGCAGAGGGGACTGGGTTGATCCCCGGCTTGTATATCCTACCTCTCTGGCTAGCTGAACGCCCGCACGCTTGTTTCATGGGTTGACTTAGGCATACGGAGTTCATCCCCAGTCTAAGCATACAAAGTTCATTTCCATTCTA
>NC_143164.1:26765000-26770000 GCF_047325235.1 Durio zibethinus
TCTTGAGGGAAACTTCGGAGGGAACCAGCTACTAGATGGTTCGATTAGTCTTTCGCCCCTATAACCACGTCAAACGAATGATTTGCACATCAATATCGTTGTGGGCCTCCACCAGAGTTTCCTCTGGCTTCGCCCCGCTCAAGCATAGTTCACCATCTTTTGGGTCCCGACGGGCATGCTCGCACTCGAACCCTTCTCAGAAGATCAAGTTCGATCGACGGTGCACTAGCGAGGGATCCCGCCAATCAATTTTCTTGTGCCTTACGGGTTTCCTGGCCCATTGACTCGCATGCATGTCAGACTTCTTAGTCCGTGTTTCAAGATGGGTCGAATAGGGAGCCCGCAGGCCGATGCCTGGAGCACGCTGGTGCCAGGGCACATCCAGATGGTGCGTGCTGTGTTCCATGATCGTGACGACGACATCTCTGCAGGCACATCGAAAGCCTGGGCTTGGGTCACCACCGTAACTCGCATCGGTCCATGCCTCGAGCCGATCGGTGGATCGACTCTCATCGTTCCACATCTGACCAGGGCGCATCGCCAGCCCCCATTCGCTCTCCTCTCGACAATTTCAAGCACTCTTTGACTCTTTTTTCAAAGTTCTTTTCATCTTTCCCTAGCGGTACTTATTCACTATCGGTCTCTCACCCGTATTCAACCTTGGACGAAATTTACGACCCAAATGGGGCTGCATTCCCAAACAACCCGACTCACGGACAGCGCCTCGTGGTGTGATAGGGTCCGGGCACAACGGGGCTCTCACTCTCTCTGACGCCACTTTCTAGGGGACTTGGGCCCAATCTGCCACTGAGGATGCTTCTCCAGACTACAATTCGGACGTCGAGGGTGCCCGATTCTCAAGCTGGGCTCTTTCCGGTTCGCTCGCCGTTACTAGGGGAATCCTGGTAAGTTTCTTTTCCTCCACTTATTGATATGCTTAAACTCAATGGGTGATCCCGCCTGACCTGAGGTCACGACGCAAGCATCGATCGAGCGATACGGAGGGTCCGAAGGGGTCTGGCTGGACAACGAGGGTGCGTCACTAGGGACGAGGCACATCGAGAGCTCTACCACTGACGATCACGGCACTGTCATTGCTAGGGACTCACTTTTGGGCCAACCAGAGCCCGAAAGGCAGGGGGTCGGAGGGGGGGCGACGGTGCATGACACCCAGGCAGGCATGCCCTTGGCCTAATGGCTTGGGGTGTAACTTGCGTTCAAAGACTCGATGGTTCACGGGATTTTGCAATTCACACCAAGTATCACATTTTGCTACGTTCTTCATCGATGCGAGAGCTGAGATATCTATTATCGAGAGTCATTTTATTTTTTCGTGACAAACCAAGGGCTCAAGCTCAGCTCCCCTTTTTCGCATGCACGCCAACCAGTCGAGGCCATGGGCGCCTACCGATCACTGGAGCAACCAGTCTCCGGATAAAATGGTCGGAAGGCATGCACGCCCTGTATTTCGCTCGAGGGATGTTACCCTAGGTGTACGTAATGGGAGGCCCATCACGCACACTAACTCCTCCCGTGGGGGGGAGAGGGGGTGCCGGACCACCACCCCCTAAAGAGCATTAGAGATTTTACAGATATGCTACCAGTAGATGTTAAAGTGTCTAAAACAGGGACACTTTTTCCAAACAGGCATATCCCGCACCAAAAGTGAGTAGGTGCCGATAGTGGTTGGGGCATGTGCCCGCACCAAGGGCCAGCATGTATCGATGGTGGTCGAGGCAACCGCCCGCACCAGATAGAGGCATGTGCCCACAGCAAGGCCTGATATGTGCCGATGGTGTTCGACGTAACTGCCTGTACCATAGGCCATCTTCTACCGATGGTGGTCGAGGTAAGAGCCCGTACTAAGGGTCGGCTTGTGCCGATGGTGCTCGAGGCAACCGCCCGCACCAAGGGCCATCTTCTATTGATGGTGGTTGAGGCAACCGCCCGTACCATGGCCCAGCACGTGCCGATGGTGTTTGAGACAACCACCCCACCAGGGGCCATCTTTTGCCGATGGTGGTCGAGGCAAGAGCCTGCACCAGGGGCTGACTTGTGCCGATGGTGCTCGAGGCAACAGCCCGCACAAAGGCCTAGCACGTGCCGATGGTGTTCGAGGCAACCGCCTGCACCAAGGCCCAGCATGTGCTAATGGTGGTCGAGGCAACCACCCTCACCAAGGCCCAGCATGTGCCGATGGTGTTCAATGCAACCGTTCGCACTAGGGGCCATCTTGTGCAGATGGTGGTCGAGGTAACTGCCTGCACCAAGGGTCAGCTTGTGCCGATGGTGGTCGAGGCAATCGGTCGCACCAGGGACCATTTTCTGCCGATGGTGGTGGAGGCAAGAGCCCGCACTAAGGGTCAGCTTGTGCCGATGGTGCTCGAGGCAACTGCCCGCACCAAGGCCGAGCACGTGCCAATGGTGTTCGAGGTAACCACCCCCACTAAGGCCCAGCATGTGCCGATGGTGGTCGAGGTAACTACCCACACCAAGGCCCAGCATGTGTCGATGGTGTTCGACACAATCGCCCGTACCATGGGTTGGCTTGTGCCGATGGTGGTCGAGGCAACCGCCCGCACTAAGGGCCATTTTCTACGATGATGGTCGAGGCAAGAGCCTGCACTAAGGGTCGGCTTGTACCGATGGTGCTCGAGGCAACCGCCCGCACTAGGGGCCATCTTCTACCGATGGTGGTCGAGGTAACCGCCCATACCACGGCCCAGCATGTACCGATGGTAATCGAGGTAAGAGCCCGCACCAAGGGCCGGCTTGTGTCGATGGTGCTCGAGGCAACCGCCCACACTAGGGGCCATCTTTTGTCGATGGTGGTTGAGGCAAGTGCCTGTACCAAAGGGCAGCCTGTGCTGATGATGGTCGATGCATGTGCCATCACCATGTGCCATCATGTGCCATTGATGGTCGAGGCCTTTGTCGAAGTTCAATTTTGAGCCACGGTGCACATGTTGGGCTTGGGCATGTGCTGGTGTCACATTTTTTTCACCTGGGGCACCATCATCGGAGCATCGTCGAAGAACCTAACCGACGACATTGGGGGTTCCGGTGATTGGGAGGGCCGGGGGGTGTGCGCACATGATGTGCGATGGGTGCTGGTACTTGGCCCTTATATTGGCCCCCTATCCCTCATCAAAACTCGAGAACTCACACCCCCTTAAAGAGTATTTGAGATTTTATAGGTTGCTGCCAGTAGCCATTAAAGTGTCTGAAATAGGGATACTTTTTTCAAACGGTCACAAAATCTTCTCCACTTCGAGTTTTTAGCTGAAGTTTTTTGTGCATGCCAACAAAAATACAAGGATCACGTCTTCCAAATTTTGGGTGAAAACTCCTTCTAAAAAAATTTTAAAAAATCTCGAACCGCAAAAAGTTTTGAAAATCATGAAAAATAGAAAACGGGTCGTCTTGCCATGAAACTTCACATGAAGGCTTAGGGGACCATTGTATGAATTTACAAGCTATAAAAAGGGCATTGGTACAATAGAAATATGAAGATGTGCATGAACCTACCTACCACCCGATCGATCCATGACTTGCGCATCCCACCTCTCCGACCGACTAAGTGCCCACATGCTCGTTTCATGGGTTGACTTAGGCATATATAGTGCGCACCCAATCTAAGATCGGGTAGGACTGAGGGTTATGGTAGCAGGACCCACAACGAGATTGGTAGCACACAGAGGGGGATTGGGTCGATCCCCAGCTTGCGCATCCTGCCCCTCTGGTCGGCTGAGCGCCCGTACGCTCGTTTCGTGGGTTGACTTAGGCATACGGAGTTCATCCCCAGTCTAAGCATATGGAGTTCATTCCCAGTCTAAGATTGGATCGGACCGAGGGTTGCGACAGTAGGACCAACAGTAAGATCGACAGCACCCAGAGGGGGATCAGGTCAATCCCCGGCTTGCACATTCTACCTCTCTGGCTGGCTGAGTGCCTGCACGCTTGTTTCATGGGTTGGCTTAGGCATACGGAGTTCATTCCATGTCTAAGCCCCAGCAGGCTCGAGGGTTATGGCAGCGGGACCGACAACACGTAGAGGGGGATCGGGCCAATCCCCGGCTTACGCATTATGCTTCTCTGATCGGCTTAGTGCCCGCACGCTCATTTCATGGGTTGACTTAGGCATATAGAGTTCATTACCAGTCTAAGCATACGGAGTTCATTCCTAGTCTAAGATTGAACCAACAATGGGATCGACAGCAGCACGCAGAGGGGGACCAGGCCTATCCTCGACTTATGCATCCTGCCTCTCCGTCGGCTGAGCGCCCGCACGCTCGTTTCGTGGGTTGACTTAGGCATACGGAGTTCATTTCGGTCTAAGCCCCAACCAGACCGAGGGACCCGTAGCCCCGACTTACGCATTATGCCTCTCTGGTCTAAGCATACGGAGTTTATTCCCAGTCTAAGATCGGATCGGCAGCAGAATCGACAGCAGCATGCAGAGGGGAATCGGGCCAATCGTTGGCTTGTGCATCCTGCCTCTCCGGCCTGTTGAGCGCTTGTACGCTCATTTTGTGGGTTGACTTAGGCATACGGAGTTCATTCCCAGTCTAAGCCCCAATCGGACTGAGGGACCCGCAGCGGGATCCGTAGCACGCAGAGGGGGATAGGGCTGATCCTTAACTTGTGCATTCTGGCTCTCCGACCGGCTGAGTGCCCGCACACTCATTTCATGGGTTGACTTAGGCATACGTAGTGCATTCTCGATCTCGATCAACAAATGGCCAGAGGCTATCGACAGCGTTTGGGGCAACAACCAAGGGGGACCAGCAGCAGGATCCTTGGTCAGCTCGTTCATCTAGCCGCCAGTGGTCGATTCGGTGCCCGCACGCTCGTTTCGAGGGCTGACCGGGGCGAGCGGAGTTCATTCCTGATCGAGACCGAGGGACAGAGGGCCCCGGGTCACGATCAACCCCGAAGGGGGGCAGAGTGAAAAGAAGGAAGGTCGGCGGGGGGAGGGACGAATCGAAGTGACAAAGGGT
>NC_143164.1:26772500-26800000 GCF_047325235.1 Durio zibethinus
CCACCAGAGTTTCCTCTGGCTTTGCCCCGCTCAGGCATAGTTTACCATCTTTTGGGTCTTGACGGGCATGCTTGCACTTGAACCCTTCTCAGAAGATCAAGGTCGAACAGTGGTGCACCCGTGAGGGATCCCACCAATCAGCTTCCTTGTGCCTTACGGGTTTCCTGGCCCATTGACTCGCATGCATGTTAGACTTCTTGGTCCGTGTTTCAAGATGGGTCGGATAGGGAGCCCACAGGCTGACGCCTGGAGCATGCTGGTGTCGGGGCATGTCGAGACAGCACGTGCTACGTTCCATGATTGCGATGACGACGTCTCTGTGGGCACATCGAAAGCTCAGGCTTGGGCCACCGTCGCGACCCGCGTCGGTCCACACCCCGAGCTAATCGGTGGACCGACTCTCGTTGTTCACATCCGATCGGGGCATATCGGCGGCCCCCATCCACTTCCCTCCTAACAATTTCAAGCACTCTTTGACTCTTTTTTTAAAGCCTTTTTCATCTTTCTTTCACGGTACTTGTTCGCTATCAATCTCTCACCCGTATTCAGCCTTGAACGGAATTTACCGCCCGATTGGGACTGCATTCCCAAACAACTCGACTCACGGACAGCGCCTCATGGTGTGACAGGTTTTGGGCACAATGAGGCTCTCACCCTCTTCGATGCCCCTTTCCAGGGGACTTGGGCCTGGTCCACTGCTGAGGATGCTTCTCCAAACTACAATTCGGACGTCGGGGGCACCTGATTCTCAAGCTGGGCTCTTCTTGATTCACTTGCCGTTACTAGGGGAATCCTGGTAAGTTTCTTTTCCCCTACTTATTGATAGGCTTAAACTCAACGGGTGATCCCGCTTGACCTAGGGTCACGATGCGGGGGGTCTGAAGGGGTTCGGGTGGACAACGAGCGCCCGTCATCGAGGACGAGGCACGTCGGGAGCTCTACCACCGACGGTCACGGCGCTGCCATTGTCAGGGACTCATTTTTTGACCAACCGTGACCCACGGGATCGCGAGAGGCCATCTTCCGCCTGCCCCCTTTTCCCGGAGCCCGAAGGGTGGGGGGTCAGAGGGGGGCAACGGTGCATGACACCCAGGCAGGCGTGCCCTCGGCCTAATGGCTTGGGGTGCAACTTACGTTCAAAGACTCGATGGTTCATGGGATTCTGCAATTCACACCAAGTATCACATTTCGCTACGTTCTTCATCAATGCGAGAGTGGAGATATCCGTTGCCGAGAGTCATTTCATTTTTTCGTGACAAAAGAAGTTGCGGTGCCGCCCATGCATGCACCACGAAAAGGATGACGATGACGCGCATGGTCCATTTTCATTTCGGTTCCTTGGCACGTCGAGCATTCATTGTTCAGCGATGGGTGAGACGGCGCCAATCGTTCCACCCGCCCCGTAGGGGGGACGAAGCGACCGTCACATCCTCTCAGGGTCGAAGGGGGCTCAGGGCGCGGGGGCACCCTCGTCCGCTTGGTGTTTCGTTAAATCGTCCGCGGGTTGTCCATCGAGCGGGGTTTCGACAATGATCCTTCCATAGGTTCACCTATGAAAACCTTGTTACGAGTTTTCCTTCCTCTAAATGATAAGGTTTAGTGTATTTCTCACGACGTCACGGGTGGTGAACTATTCACGTCACCGTGATTAGAACACTTCATCAAACCATTCAATCGGTAGGAGCGACGGGTGGTGTGTACAAAGGGCAAGGACATAGTCAACATGAGCTAATGACTCGTGCTTACTAGGAATTCCTCGTTGAAGACCAATAATTGCAATGATCTATCCCCATCACGATGAAATTTCAAAGATTACCCAAGCCTGTCAACAAGGCTATAGACTCATTGAATACATCAGTGTAGCGTGCGTGCGGCCCAGAACATCTAAGGGCATCATAGACCTGTTATTGCCTCAAACTTCCTTGGCCTAAGCGACCATAGTCCCTCTAAGAAGCTAGCCACGAAGGATCACCACCGCGTAGCTAGTTAGTAGGCTGAGGTCTCTTTCGTTAATGGAATTAACCAGACAAATTGCTCCACCAACTAAGAATGGCCACGCACCACGACCCATAGAATCAAGAAAGAGCTCTCAATCTGTCAATGCTTTCTATGCCTGGACCTTGTAAGTTTCCATTTGTTGAGTCAAATTAAGCTGCAGGCTCCACTCCTGGTGGTGCCCTTCCGTCAATTACTTTAAGTTTCAACCTTGCGACCATACTCCCCCCAGAACCCAAAGACTTTGATTTCTCATAAGGTACCGACGGAGTCTTAAAAGTAACACCCATCGATCCCTGGTCGACATCGTTTATGGTTGAGACTAGGACGGTATCTTATCATCTTCAAGCCCCTAACTTTCATTCTTGATTAATGAAAACATCCTTGGCAAATGCTTTCGTAGTTGTTCGTCTTTTATAAATCTAAGAATTTCACCTCTGACTATGAAATACAAATGCCCCAAACTGTCCCTGTTAATCATTACTCTGATCCCGAAGGCCAATACAATAGGACCGAAATCCTATGATGTTATCACATGCTAATGTATACGAGCGTAGGCCTACTTTGAGCACTCTAATTTTTTCAAAGTAACAGTGTCAAAAGAACGACCTGGGTAATTAAGTCCAGGAGTGCATCACTGGCAGTAGGGACGAGTAGACCGATGCTCACCGTGAGACGGATCGAACGACCCAACCTTAGTTCTAACTACGAGCTTTTTAACTGTAACAACTTAAAAATATGCTATTAGAGCTGGAATTACCACGACTGTTGGACCAGACTTACCCTCCAATGGATCCTTGTTAAGGGATTTAGATTGTACTCATTCTAATTACCAGACTCATAGAGCCCGGTATTGTTATTTATTGTCACTACCTCCCCATGTCAGGATTGGGTAATTTGCACGCCTGCTGCTTTCCTTAATGTGTAGCCGTTTCTCAGGTTCCCCCTTCAGAATCGAACCTTAATTCTCCATCACCCGTCACCACCATAGTAGGCCACTATCCTACCATCAAAAGTTGATAGGATAGAAATTTGAATGATGCGACACCGGTACAAAGGCTGTGCGATCCGTCGAGTTATCATGAATCATCAAAGCAACAGGCATAGCCCGCGTCGGCCTTTTATCTAATAAGTGCATCCCTTCTAGAAGTTGGGGTTTGTTGCACGTATTAGCTATAGAATTACTATGGTTATCCGAGTAGTAGATACCATCAAACAAACTATAACTGATTTAATGAGCCATTCATAGTTTCACAGTCTGAATTAGTTCATACTTACACATGCATGGTTTAATCTTTGAGACAAGCATATGACTACTGGCAGGATTAACCAGGTAGCATTCTTGCAGGATGTTGACACTGTGTGGGCCTCGACTCATCGATCTAATGGCGGAGAGAGCACGACATGGAGCACAAGCATCGTGCGTGTCGAGCATGTGAAATGCGTAGCATCGGACGAACGAGCGCCGAGAGCCCACGCCCGTTAAACGTTCTGCATCTGAGAGCACGATCGAACACCGATGCACCAATGCGGCCACAGAGGATTGGGTGGCATGCTTGGGACACCGACCACGATTGACGTTTGACCCGTGGCCCCTCGGGACACGAGACGGATGAGGGATGGCGAGACATCCGATTTCCATCGATTCAGGTATGCAACACAGGATGAGGGATGGTGAGACATCCTGGGTACGACGACCGCATGGGGGGAGATTGAAGAGGATGACGAGTTAACAGTTCGATGCATCGAGCATGGAGCCTGCTAACACGCACAACCATAGCACCACTCATATGCCCATTGCGTACAAGTGGTAGCATCCACACGTGTCGGTCTACAACCTACCCGATCGATTACTAGATGAGCGAGCGAAGAAAACGACGTGCGAGGCCATGCCACAATCGCTTGGCACGAGAAAAACATGAGCAAGGGCCACGACACTACCCTTGCCATCCGATAGGCAACAACAAAGCGACACCACCAATACTTGGCTCGACTGGGACCACATGCATGAGCTCTGCTGACACCACCCCAGGGGGACATTGCCCGATTCAGGGACTTGTTCCTGGGGTCTCACGCAGCATCGGTTGCATGCACGGCCTCGTCGAGGCCTAGGCATTTTTATGGTCGACGAGAAGGGATCACGAGACCGTCAAATACCAAGAGACCTGGCCGGGCCAAGCCCGCAATCGTGGCTTCTGCTCGCACCACCCCCGGGAGCCGTTGCCCGATTCAAGAACTTGGTCTGGGTTCTATGGTAGCATCTGCTGTGTGCACGGGCTCGAGCTCAGCTCCCCTTTTTCACATGCACGCCAACCGATCGAGGCCATGGGTGCCTGCCAGTCATCGGAGCAACCAGTCACTGGACAAAACGACCGAAAAGCATGCACGCCCTGTATTTTGCTCAAGGGATGTTGCCCTAGGTGTACGCAATGAGAGGCCCATCACGCACACCTACTCCCCCCGTGGGTGTGGAGAGGGGGTGCTGGACCACCACCCCCTAAAGAGCATTAGAGATTTTACAGATATGCTACCAGTAGACATTAAAGTGTCTAAAACGGGGACACTTTTTCTAAACAGGCATATCCCGCACCCAGGGTGAGCAGGTGCTGATGGTGGTTGCAGCATGTGCCCTCACCAAGGGCCAGCGTGTGCCGATGGTGCTCAAGGCAACCCCGCACTAGATCAAGGCATGTGCCCACACCAAGGCTTGGTATGTGCCGATGGTGTTCGAGGCAACTACCTGCACCAAGGCCCGGCATGTGCCGATGGTGTTCGACGTAACCGCCCATACCAGACGCCATCTTTTGTCGATGGTGGTCGAGGTAAAAGCCCACACCAAGGGTCAATTTGTACCGATGGTGCTCGAGGTAACCGTCCGCACCAAGGGCCATCTTCTGCTGATGGTGGTCGAGGCAACCGCCTGCACCAGGGGCTAGCATGTGCCGATGGTGTTCAAGGTAACCACCCGCACCAAGGGCCGACTTGTGCCGATGGTGCTCGAGGTAACTACTAGCACGAAAGCCTAGCACATACCGATGGTGTTCGAGGTAATCGCCCGCACCAAAGCTCAGCATGTGTCGATGGTGGTCGAGGCAACCGCTCGCACCAAGGCCTAGCACTTGTCGGTGATGTTCGATGCAACCGCCCGCACCAGAGGCCATCTTGTGCCAATGGTGGTCGAGGCAACCGCCCGCACCAAGGGTCAGCTTGTGCCGATGGTGACCGAGGCAACCACCGCACCAGGGGCCATTTTCTGTTGATGGTGGTCAAGACAAGAGCCCGCACCAAGGGTCAGCTTGTGTCGATGGTGCTCGAGGCAACCGCCCGCACCAAGGCCTAGTACGTGTCGATGGTTTTCGAGGCAACCGCCCGTAACAATGCCCGGCATGTGCTGATGGTGGTCGAGGCAACCGTCGGCACCAAGGCCCGGCATGTGCTAGTTGTGTTCGACGTAACTGCCCGTACCAGGGGCCATCTTGTGCCGATTGTGGTCGAGGCAACTGCCTGTACCAGGGGCCATTTTCTGCTGATGGTGGTCAAGGCAAGAGCCTGTGTCATGGGCTCTGACCTTAGACTCAGAAATCATGAGGCCTTAGGCTTGGAATCTCCTCTTTTATGCCTAAGTCTGCCTAAAGCACAACCATGCGGGCACTAGAACAACGGGAAGGGCTGATTACGCAAGTTAAAGAGAAACAGGATAAGAAGGTAGAATTCTGGAAATGCTCTTGTATTCACTGAAACAGAAGTGTTTGATGGTGTACAAATGAGGGTGGAGCAGCCCTCTATTTATAGTTGAGGCTCTAACTTACACTTAATGGCAATAGCCCTAGAATAAAGGCTAAAATCATGAGATTATACAGATTACAATCAATCAGGATGCTAAGTCCTAATTTTTAGGGTCAACCAAATCTGCCAGGATGCTCTTACTGATCCTGCCTGCTTCTAGAAGCTTCACTTGCATATCTAGCACCTTGGGTCCTTCTAGATGTGGTGCGGGCAGCTTGTATGCCAAGCCTTGGTTCACGGGCTGGCCTGCAAGCTGAGCGGGCGTTCTGAACTCGTTTGCTAGGCTTTGCACGTAGATACCCACCAGCACGCTTGGTCTACGGGCCTTAACCTTTGGCTCGCCTGCTGGTAAGCCTGATGTGCCTGGCATGCCCGCCCAGGGCATGACATTCTCCCTCACCTGATTGCATAATGCCCTCGTTGCGTCTTCTGTATGGTACTGCCTAATCTGGTCCCTGAACTGCCATAAGTCATTTGCTGGCTCCCAGCTTGCCTCATTGTCTGGAAGTCCCTTCTAGCACACAAGTACTCTTGTCTTGGTTGATAGTTCTTCCATCTCACCTCTCGGTCAGCTATGATGCTGTGGACCTCCTTCTCATATGAGGCCCTTGCTCCCAATGGTGCACGCTTTAACTCTGCCCGTCATGGATCTCCCTCATCCTCATGGAATGGCTTGAGCATGCTCACATGGAACATCGAATGTACCCTCGGCTTGGGTGGCATATCCAGCTTGTAGGCAACCTTGCCTACCCTCTTGACTACTTGGAAAGGTCCCTCATACCTCCGGACTACGCCTTTGTGCAGCCCCCTATGGCGTACAATAGGATGCAGCATCACCAACACCAAGTTTTCAACCTGGAACTGCACGTCCCGCCTATTCTGGTCTGCCCAATTCTTCGACCTCTTGGTCGCCTTATGTAGACAAACTCTAGCCAAGTCAGTTTGCTCCTGCCATGCCTTGGCAAACTTGTATGCTGCTAGATTCGACCCTGTATAACATGCAGCAATCAAACCAGGTGTTAGTGGTTGTTGCCCTGTCACAACCTCAAATGGGCTCTGGTTCTTTGCCTCGCTCCTTTGCAAGTTATAGGAAAACTGCGCAACATCTAGCAGCTTTGGCCAGTCCCTTTGTGTGGCATTCACATAGTGCCTGAGGTAGACCTTCAATAAACCATTCACTCGTTCTTTCTGCCCATCGGTCTGCGGATGCATGCTGGTGGAAAACTTCAAGTCTGACGCCAATAGCTTGAACAACTCAGTCCAGAACCTACTCGTGAACCACCCGTCCCGATCACTAACAATGGTCCTCGGCATTCCCCAGTACTTAACCATGTTTTTCAGGAACAATCAAGCTGTCTCCTCGGTTGGGCACTCCTTGGTTGTTGGAATGAAGATTCCATACTTGGAAAACCTATCCACCACTACCATGATGCTTCCAAACCCTTCTGCTTTAGGTAGACCGACTATGAAGTCCAAAGAAACACTCTCCCATGGTCGCTCTGGCACTGGCAATGGCTTCAAGAGACCCTCTGGTTTCTTGAGCTCCACCTTGTCCTGTTGGTACACAAGACAAGTCTTCCCATAGGCCTCCACATCGTCCCTCATATACGGCCAGTAGTACCGATCCTCAATCAGCACCAAGGTGTGGCTCACTCCAAGGTGTCCAGCCCACCTTGACTCATGACACTCTTGCAAAACTTTCTTGCAGAGCTTCCCGTGCTGCGGCACAAATAGTCTACTACCCTTGGTGTACAGCAAGCCATCCTGCAACCAAAACTACCTAGTCTTACCTTGCTGGGCGTACTCCATCAAAGCTTTGGCTATAGGATCATGCGCAAGTCCCTCCTTAATGTGCGGCACCAGTGACCCCTCTGGTTGGCCAATGGCAATAAGGTTAGCCTTTTTGCTCAAGGCGTCTGCCACTAGGTTCGCCTGTCCTGGCTTGTACTCCATTTGAAAATCAAATTTTGCAAAAAAATCTTGCCATCTCACCTGCTTGGGGGACAGCTTCTTTTGCATCTGGAAGTAGCTGGTCACCACATTGTCCATCCTCACCATGAACTTTGACCCCAAAAGGTAATGGTGCCAAGTGCGCAAGCAGTACACCACTGCAGTCATCTCCTTCTCTTGGATCGTGTACTTGCGCTCAGTCTCGTTCAACTTTCTGCTCTCGAACGTGACTGGACGTCCCTCCTGCATCAACACGCCCCCTATGGCAAAGTCTGATGCATCCGTATGCACCTTATATGGCTTGGCATGGTCTGGCAAGGCCAAGACTATCTCCTCGGTCACTGCCCATTTCAATCTATCAAAGGCTTCCTGGCACCCTGTGCTCCACTCCCATTCTCTCCCTTTCTTGAGCAAGTCAGTCAATGGCATGGCTATTGCTGAGTGACCTTTGATGAAGTGCCTGTAGTAGTTAACCAGCCCAAAGAACGATCTCAACTCAGTGACCTTGGCTGGCGGTTGCCACTCTAGGATGGCGTGTATCTTGCCTTCATCCATGTGTATCCTGCCACCTCCCACTATATGGCCAAGGAACGGGATCTCCTGCTGGACGAATGAGCACTTCTCCCTCTTGACAAACAGCTTGTGTGCCTGCAACACCTCGAACACCTATCTCAAGTGGTCTACATGCTCTCCCAAAGTCTGGCTGTAGATCACAATGTCATCCAAATAAACCACAACAAACCGATCAAGGAATGACTGAAGTACCTTGTTCATAAGGGTGCAGAATGTTGCTAAGGCGTTCGTGAGTCTGAAAGGCATCACTAAGAACTCATACGAACCATACCGAGTGACACATGTTGTCTTCGGCTCATCTCCCTCTGTGATCTTGACTTGATAGTAGGCCGACCTTAAATCCAGCTTGGTGAACCACCTTGCACTCCCAAGTTGGTCGAACAAGTCCGCAATGAGTGGGATGGGGTACTTGTTCTTGATGGTCAGCTTGTTCAAAGCCTGGTAGTCTATGCACAGCCGCAACGACCCATCATGCTTGCGTTGGAATAGAACCAGTCACCATAGGGTGCCTTCGATGGCCTAATGAAGCCATCATCAACTAACTCTTTGAGCTGCTTCCTCAACTCCTCCAACTCTGGTGAAGACATTTGGTAAGGGGCTCTAGCTGGTGGCTCGGCCTCGGACACCAGCTCGATCTTGTGGTCCACCTCCCTCTTAGGTGGTAACTGGCTAGGCAGCTTTATGGGCATCACATCACTAAAGGTTTTCACCACCTTTAGCACCTCCAAGGGTGACTCGATCTCCTTTTCCCTTGGCTCATCATATTTCAAGGCTACCAAGAAGGTGTCTTCTTGTCTGCTTACCACCTTAGCAAATTGGATGGTTGACACCACCCACGACCCAACTCCAGACCCTCTCCTCAATGGCACTAGGCATTGGCACTGTGCATCCAAGATGCAAACATAATCGGCAAAAGGCATAAGGAGGGCATTAATCCGAACAAGGAAATCCAACCCAATCACAAACTCATAGTTATCAAGGGGTATTACCTCTATGGTCTCCTTGCCTTTCTAGTCTCCAAGCTGTAACTCCACTCCCCGTGTTACTCCAATGGCTGGAACCTCCTTGGAGTTCACCGTTTTAATGGTACCATTCCTTTTCTGCACCTTTAGTCTGAGCTTTTGAGCTCCATCACCTGAAAGAAAAAGATGTGAGGCACATGTGTCCACCAGTGCACTCACCTTCTGACCTACAACCATCAGATCCGTAAACATCAAGCCCTTTGGCTTGCGGCTCCCCTTACTCTGGACAGCATTGAGCACCAATGACCTAAGCTTTACTGCCCCTGACTCTGGCTCGACTCCTTGTCAACAGCAGCCAGTTTACCCTTCTGCAGGCAATTACGTGCTATGTGGCTCCTTCCACATAGGTAGCATGCTAGTGGCTCTCGGTACCCCTTTGCCTTCCACTTGCCCACTGGTGGCTTCCTCTCACCATCCATGGTTGAACGGTCTCGGTCTCCATCCTTGGACTCCCAGTCCCCTTGGACTACTTCTTTCAGTCCCTATCGTTCATGCCCTTACCCTTGGGCTTGGTAGACTCGAACTTGTTCAGAGGCTTGAACTCTATCAAGGCCTCGGCAGTAGTCATAGCTTTAGCCAAGTCATGAACTCCCCTTCGTTGTAGCTCATGCTTCACCCACGACTTTAGCCCATCCATGAAAGTAAATAAGGCATCCTTCTAGCCTAGATCTGAGATCTATAGCATCAGTTCAGAGAATTTCTGGACATACTCCCTTATATCCCCTTGCTGGCTAAGCCGACGTAACTTTTCCTGCACCTCATCATCGGTATACTCCGAGTAAAATTGCTCTCTGAACTCCTTTTGGAACTCTGCCCAGGTTCTAATCTTGGCACTCTCACACCTAACATCATCACACCTATGCCTTCACCACAATAAGGCTACATCAGTGAGATACATAGCAGCGGTGCTTACCTTTATTGCCTTGTCTTGCATGCCCATGGCTTGGAAGTACTGCTCCAAACCCCATAGGTAGTTGTCTACTTCCTTGGCCACCCTAGTCCCCTCGAACTCCTTAGGCTTGGGGACATCCAATTTGGATTTGGACACTCCGGCAAACATCCCATTCCCAATGGCAGTTTTGCAAGCAACAAGCTCACTGGTAAGTTCCTCCATCCGCTGGTGTATGGCCTCCATGCCATCTCGCAAAGTCAGCATTTCAGCCTCCAAGGCCCCATTTTTTTGGGTGAACATGTCCAAGCCTTTATTGAGAGCAGCTTGCAGATCACTTTGGATCTCCTCTCCCATGGAGTCTAGCGATGTAATGTGAGTTTCTACCCCTTCAAGCTTCTTCCCCATGTCGCCCATGGTCACCACCACCTTGGCCAGCCTAGCGTCCATGGTAGACCAATATCTCTAGAACTGGCTTTCCTACCTCTTTCACACCCATGCTCTTGGGCCTTTGGTTATTGGTTAGCAGCATCACTTTGGGATGCCATCTCCTCAATCACGATCTAACCTGCACAACATAAACACGCAGAATCGAACTTGCTCTGATACCAACTATCACAGGCTCTGACCTTAGACTCAGAAACCGTACGACCTTACTCTTGGAATCTTCTCTTTTATGCCTAACTCAGCCTAAAACACAAGCGTACGGGCACTAGAACAACGGGAAGGGCTGATTACGCAATTTAAAGAGAAACAGGATAAGAAGGTAGAATTCTAGAAATGCTCTTGTATTCACTAAAACAGAAGTGTTTGATGGTGTACAAATGAGGGTGGAGCAGCTCTCTATTTATAGTTGAGGCTCCAACTTACACTTAATGGCAATATCCCTAGAATAAAGGCTAAAATCATGGGATTATACAGATTACAATCAATCAACATGCTAACTCTTGATTTTTAAGGTCAACCAAATCTGCCAGCATGCTCCTACTAATCTTGCCTACTTCCAAAAGCTTCACTTGAGTATCTAGCACCTTGAGCCCTTCTAGATGTGGTGCGGGCAGCTTGTATGCCAAGCCTTGGTCTCACGGGCTGGCCTACAAGTTGGGCGGGCATTCTGAACTCGTTTACTCAGCTTTGTGTACAGATACCCACCAGCACGCCTAGTCTACGGGCCTCAACCTCTGGCTTGCCTACTGGTGCGCCTGATGTGCCTGGCGTGCCCGCCCAAGGTGTGACACCCGCACCAAGGGCCGGCTTGTGCCGATGGCGGTCGAGGCAACCGCCCGCACCAGGGGCCATTTTCTGTCGATGGTGGTCGAGGTAACCGCCCGTACCAAGGCTCAGCATGTGCCGATGGTGGTCGAGGCAAGAGCCTGTACCAAGGGACGGCTTGTGCCGATGGTGCTCGAGGCAATCGCCTACACCAAGGGCCATCTTTTGCAGATGGTGGTTGAGGCAACCGCCCACACCAAGGCCCAGCATGTGCCGACGGTGTTCGAGGTAACCGCCCGCACCAAGGCCTAGCATGTGCCGATGGTGGTCGAGGCAACCACCCACACCAAGGCCCAGCACGTGCCGATGGTGTTCGATGCAACTGCCCACACCAGGGGCCATCTTGTGTCGATGGTGGTCGATGTAACTGCCCGCACCAAGGGCCGGCTAGTGTCGATGGTGGTCGAGGCAACCACCCACACCAAGGCCCGGCACGTATCGATGGTGTTTGAGGCAACCGCCCGCACCAGGGGCCATCTTCTATCGATGGTGGTCAAGGCAACCGCCTACACCAAGGCCCAGCATGTGTCGATGGTGTTTGATGCAACTACCCGCACCAGGGGCCATCTTATGTCGATGGTGGTCGAGGCAACCGCCAGCACCAAAGGTCGACAAGGCCCAGCATGTGTTGATGGTGTTCGATGCAACCGTCCGCACCAGGGGCCATCTTGTGCCGAAGGTGGTCGAGGCAACCGCCCGCACCAAGGGTCGACTTGTGCCGATAGTGGTCGAGGCAACCGCCCGCACTAGGGGCCATCTTCTGCGGATGATGGTCGAGGCAAGAGCATGCACCAAGGGCCGGCTTGTGCCGATGTGCTTGAGGCAATTGCTCGCACCAGGGGCCATCTTTTGCCGATGGTGGTCGAGGCAACCGCCCACACCAGGGGTCGACTGGTGTTGATGGTGCTCGAGGCAACTGCCCGCACCAAGGCATGGCAGGTGCCGATGGTGTTCTTGGCAACTGCTCGCACCAGGGAACATCATCGGTCGATGGTGGTCGAGGCAATCGTTGGCACCAGAGGCCATCTTGTGCCGATGGTGGTCGGGGCAACCGCCCGTACCAAGGGTCGGCTGGTGTTGATAATGCTAGAGGTAACAGCCTGCACCAAGGGTCGGCTGGTGCTGATGGTGTTCGAGGCAACCGCTCGCACCAAGGCTCAGCATGTGCTGATAGTGGTTGAGACAACCGCCCGTACCACGGCCCAGCATGTGCTAATGGAGTTCGATGAAACCGCCCGCACCAAGGGTCATCTTGGTTGGAATGTGGTCGAGGCAATCGCCCGTACCAAGGCCCAGTTTGTGCCGATGGCGATCGAGGTAAGTGCCCGTTCCAAAGGGCAGCCTGTGCCGATGATGGTCGATGCATGTGCCATCACCATGCGCCATCATGTGCCATTGATGGTCGAGGCCTTAGTCGAAGTTTGATTTTGAGCCACGGTGCACATGCTGGGCTCGGGCATGTGCTGGTGCCTCATTTTTTTCGCCCGGGACACCATCGTCGGAAAACCTGATCGACGACATTAGGGGTTCCAGCGATTAGGGGGGTCGGGGGGGTGTGCGCACATGGTGTGCGATGGGTGCTGGTACTTGGCCCTTATATTGGCCCCCTATTCCTCATCAAACCTTGAGAACTCACACCCTCTTAAAGAGCATTTGAGATTTTATAGGTTTGCTGCCAGTAGCCATTCAAGTCCGAAATGGGGACACTTTTTTCAAATGGTCACAAAATCTTCTCCACATCGAGTTTTTAGCTGAATTTTTTTGTGCATGCCAAGAAAAATACAAGGATCATGTCTACAAAATTTGGCGCCAAAACTCTTTCTAAAACAATTTAAAAAAATCCTGAACCGCAAAAAGTTTAAAAAATCATGAAAAATAAAAAACGAGTCATCTTGCCACGAAACTTCACATGAAGGCTTAGGGGACCATTGTATGAATTTACAAGCCATAAAAATGGCATTGGCATGGCAGAAATATGAAGATGTGCCTAAACCCACCTACCACCCGATCGATCCACGGCTTACGCATCCCGCCTCTCCAGTCGGCTAAGCGCCCACACGCTCGTTTCATGGGTTGACTTAGGCATACGTAGTGCACTCCCAGTCTAAGATTGGATCAGACCAAGGGTTACAGCAGTAGGACCCGCAGTAGGATTGATAGCATGCAGAGGGGGACCGGGTCGATCCTCGGCTTGTGCATCCTGCCTCTCTGGCCGGCTGAGTGCCCACACACTCATTTCGTGGGTTGACTTTAGCATACGGAGTTCATTCCCAGTCTAAGCATACAAAGTTCATTCCCAGTCTAAGATCAGACCAGACCGAGGGTTGCGACAGTAGGACCAACAGTAGGATCGACAACACGCAGGAGGGACCAGGCCGATCCCCGGCTTGCGCATTTTGCCTCTCCGGCCGGTTGAGTGCCCGCACACTCGTTTCATGGGTTGGCTTAGGTATACGGAGTTCATTCCATGTCTAAGCCCCAGCCGGATCGAGGGATGTGGCAGTGGGACCGACAACGGGATCAGCAGCATGCAGAGAGGGACCAGCCCGATCCTCGACTTGCGTATTATGCCTCTCTGGTCCACTTAGCACCCGCATGCTCATTTCGTGGGTTGACTTAGGCATACAGAGTTCATTCCCAGTCTAAGATCGGACCGACAGCGGGATCGACAGCAACACGTAGAGGGAGATCGGCTTGCGCATCCTGCCTCTTCGACCGACTGAGCGGCCACACGCTCGTTTCGTGGGTTAACTTAGGCATACAGAGTTCATTCCTGGTCTAAGCCCCATTTAGACCGAGGGACCCGCAGTGGGATCAAAAGCACGCAGAGGGGGGTCAGGTCGATCCTCGGCTTACGTATTCTGGCTCTCGATCGGCTGAGCACCCACACACTCGTTTTATAGGTTGACTTAAGCATACGTAGTGCATTCCCAATCTCGACCAACGAAGGGCCAGAGGCTATCAACAGCGTTTGGGGCAACAACCGAGGGGGACCAACAGCGGGATCCTTCATCAGCTAGCGCATCCCACCCCCAACGGTCGGTTCAGTGCCCGCACGCTCGATTTGGGGGCCTACCGAGGTGAGCGGAGTTCATTCTCGATCAAGACTGGGGGACGGGGGGCCCCAGGTCACGCCCAACCCCGGAGGGGGGCGACATGAAAAGAGAGAAGGTCGACGGGGGGAGGGACGAATCGAAGCGACAAAGGGCTAAATCTCAGTGGATCATGGTAGCAAGGCCACTCTACCACTTACAATACCTCGTCACATATTTAAGTCATCTTTAAAGGATTCTACCCATCACTCGGTGGGAATTGAGCTCCAAGGAGGCCCGCGTGGCTCATCCTTCCGGGGGCTGCACTTACGACACGTGCCCTTGGGGGCCATGGGCCCCTACTATGGGTCAGCAATCGGGTGGCGGGCGCGCATGTCGCTTCTAGCTCAGATTCTGACTTAGAGGCGTTCAGTCATAATCCAGCACCCTTACCTCCTCGGTGTTTCATTAACGCGTGTGCAGGTCGTTCGTCGGGCGGGGTTTCGACAATGATCCTTCCATAGGTTCACCTACAAAAACCTTGTTACGACTTCTCCTTCCTCTAAATGATAAGGTTCAGTGGACTTTTCACGATGTCGTGGGCAGCGGACCATCCACGTCACCCTGATCCGAACACTTCATCGGACCATTCCATTGGTAGGAGCGACGGACGATGTGTACAAAGGGCAGGGACGTAGTCAACGCGAGCTGATGACTCGCGCTTACTAGGAATTCCTCATTGAAGACCAACAATTGCTATGATCTATCCCCATCACATTGAAATTTCAAAGATTACCCGGGCCTGTCGACCAAGGCTATAGACTCGTTGAATACATCAGTGTAGCACGTGTGCGGCCCAGAACATCTAAGGGCATCACAGACCTGTTATTGCCTCAAACTTCCTTGGCCTAAGCGGCCCTAGTCCCTCTAAGAAGCTAGCCACGAAGGATCACCTCTGCGTAGCTAGTTAGCATGCTGAGGTCTCGTTCGTTAACGGAATTAACTAGACAAATCACTTCACCAACTAAGAACAGCCATGCACCACCACCCATAGAATCAAGAAAGAGCTCTCAGTCTGTCAATCCTTACTATGTCTGGACCTGGTAAGTTTCCTCGTGTTGAGTCAAATTAAGCCGCCGGCTCCACTCCTGGTGGTGCCCTTCCATCAATTCCTTTAAGTTTTAGCCTTGCGACTATACTGCTCCTGGAACCTAAAGACTTTGATTTCTCATAAGGTACCGACGGAGTCTTAAAAGTAACATCCATCGATCCCTGGTCGGCATCGTTTATGGTTGAGACTAGGATGGTATCTTATCATCTTCAAGCCCCCAACTTTCGTTCTTGATTAATGAAAACATCATTGGCAAATGCTTTCGCAGTTGTTCATCTTTCATAAGTCCAAGAATTTCACCTCTAACTATGAAATACGAATGCCTCCGACTGTCCCTGTTAATCATTACTCTGATCTCGAAGGCCAACACAATAGGACCAAAATCCTATGATGTTATCCCATGCTAATGTATACGAGTGTAGGCCTACTTTGAGCACTCTAATTTCTTCAAAGTAATTACACCGAAGGAACGACCCGGGCAGATAAGTCCAGGAGTGCATCACCGATAGTAGGGATGAGTAGACCGGTGCTCACCGTGAGGTGGACCGAATGACCCAACCCTAGTTCCAGTTACGAGCTTTTTAATTGCAACAACTTAAATATACGCTATTGAAGCTGGAATTACCGTAGCTACTGGCACCACACTTGCCCTCCAACGGATCCTCGTTAAGGGATTTAGATTGTACTCATTCCAATTACAAGACTCATAGAGCCCAGTATTGTTATTTATTGCCACTACCTCCCTGTGTCAAGATTGGGTAATTTGCGCGCCTGCTGCCTTCCTTGGATGTGGTAGTCATTTTTTAGGCTCCCTCTCCGAAATCGAACCTTAATTCTTCGTCACCCGTCACCACCATAGTAGGCCACTATCTTACCATCGAAAGTTGATAGGGCAAAAATTTGAATGATGCGTCACCAGCACAAAGGTCGTGTGATCCGTCGAGTTATCATGAATCATCAAAACAACGGGCATAGCCCGCATCGACATTTTATCTAATAAATGCATCCCTTCCAGAAGTCAGGGTTTGTTGCACGTATTAGCTCTAAAATTACTATGGTTATCCGAGTAGTAGATACCATAAAACAAACTATAGCTGATTTAAGGAGCCATCGTAGTTTCACAGTCTGAATTAGTTCATACTTACACATGCATGGCTTAATCTTTGAGACAAGCATCTGACTACTGGCAGGATCAACTAGGTAGCATTCCTTCGGGACGTTGGCACCGCATGGGCCTCGACGCACCGATCGAGCAACGGAGAGAGCCTGACGTAAAGCGTGAGTGTCGTACGTGTCGAGCACGTGAAATGCGTAGCATCAGATGAATGGAGGTCGAGAGCCCGCACCTGCTAAACATTTCGCATCTGAGAGCATGATCGAATGCGGCCACGGAGGATTAGGTGGCGTGCTTGGGACATCAGCCCTGATTGACGTCTGACCCGTGGCCCCTCAAGGCATGAGACGGATGAGGGATGATGAGACATTCGATTTCCATCAATTCAGGTATGCAGCATAGGATCCCGATCGCACCTCTGGGGTACGACGATCACATGAGGGAAGATTGAAGAGGATGATGGGTCGAAAGTTTGATGCATCGAGCACTGAGCTTACCGACACGCACAACCATAGCACCACTCATATCCCATTGCGTACAAGTGGCAGCATCCATGCACGCCGATCCACAACCCACCCGATCGATTACTCAACGAGCGAGCGGAGGAAATGACGTGCGAGGCCATGCCACAACCACTTGGCATGAGAAAAACATAAGCAAGGGCCATGAGACTGCCCCTGCCATCCGGCAAGCAACAACGGCGTGACACTACCAAAGCTTGGCCCTACCGAAACCGCACGCGCGAGCTCCGTTGACACCACCCCAGGGGGACGTTGCCTGATTCAGGGACTTATTCCTGGGGTCTCGGGTATTATTGGCTGCTTGCACGGCCTCTTCAAGCCCTAGGCATTTTTATGGTCGACGAGAAGGGATCGTGAGATCGTCAAATACCGAGAGACTTGGTCGGGCCAAGCCCACAATCACGATTTCTACTCGTACCACCCCAGAGAGTCGTTGCCCGATTCAAGGACTTGCTCTGGGGTCTAGGGCAGCATCCGCCGCATGCACGAGCCCGAGCTCGACTACTATTTTTTGCATGCATGCCAACCGATCGAGGCAATGGATGCCTGTCGGTCACCGGAGCAACCAGTCATCGGACAAAATAGTCGAAAGGCATGCACGCCCTGTATTTCGCTCGAGGGACGTTGCCCTGGGTGTACGCAATAGAAGGCCCACCACGCACACCTACTCCCCCCGTGAGGGGGGAGAAGAGATGCCGGACCATCATCCCCTAAAGTGCATTAGAGATTTTTTAGATATGCTACCAGCAGATGTTAAAGTGTCTGAAACGAGGACACTTTTTCCAAATAGGCATATCCCGCACCGAGGGTGAGCAGGTGCCGATGGTGGTTGGGGCATATGCCCGCACCAAGGGCCAGTGTGTGCCAATGGTGGTCGAGGCATGTGCCCATACCAAGGCCCGGCATGTGCCGATGGTGTTCGAGGCAACCGCCAGCACCAAGGCCCAGCATGTGTCGATGGTGTTCAACGTAATTGCCCGCACCAGGGGCCATTTTCTACCAATGGTGGTCGAGGCAAGAGCCCGCACCAAGGATCGGCTTGTGCTGATGGTGCTCGAGGCAACCGCCTGCACCAAGGGCCATCTTCTGCCGATGGTGATCGAGGCAAGAGCCCGCAACAAGGATCGATTTGTATCGATGGTGCTCGAGGAAATCGCCCGCACCAAGGGCCATCTTCTACCGATGGTGGTCATGGTAACTGCCTGTACCAAGGCCCAGCACGTGCCGATGGTGTTCGATGCAACCGCCCGCACCAAGAGCCATCTTCTACCGATGGTGGTCGAGGTAAGAGCCCGCACCAAGGGCCGACTTGTGTCGATGGTGCTCGAGGCAACCGCCCGCACCAAGGCCTAGCACGTGCCGATGGTGTTCGAGGTAACCGCTCGCACCAAGGCCTAGCAGGTACCGATGGTGGTCGAGGCAACTGCCCACACCAAGGCCTAGCATGTGTCGATAGTGTTCGAGGTAACCGCCCGCACCAAGGCCCAGCATGTGTCGATGGTGTTTGACGTAACCGCCCGTACCAAGGGCCATCTTGTGTTGATGGTGGTTGAGGCAATTGCCCACCCCAAGGGTCAGCAATGCCCAGCATATGCCGATGGTGTTCGACACAACTGCCCGCATCAGGGGCCATCTTGTGCCGATGGTGGTCGAGGCAACCGCCTGCACCAAGGGCCATCTTCTGCTGATGGTGGTCGAGGCAAGAGCCTGTGTCATGCCCTGGGCAGGCACGCCAGGGACATCAGGTGCACCAGCAGGTGAGCCAGAGGTTAAAGCCCGCAGACCAGGTGTGCTGACGGGTATCTACGTGCAAAACCTAGCAAACGAGTTCAGAACGCCCGCCCAACTTGCAGGCCAACCCGTGAGACCAAGGCCTACCATACAAGCTGCCCACACTACATCCAAAAGGGCCTAAGGTGCTAGATATGCAAGTGAAGCTTTTGGAAGCAGGCAGGATCAGCAGGAGCATCCTGACAGATTTGGTTGACCCTAAAAATCAAGAGTTAGCATCCTGATTGATTGTAATCTGTATAATCCCATGATTTCAACCTTTATTCTCGGGATATTGCCATTAAGTGTGAGCTGGAGCCTTAACTATAAATAGAGGGCTGTTCCACCCTCATTTGTACACTATCAAACACTTCTGTTTCAGTGAATACAAGAGCATTTCCAAAATTCTGCCTTGTTATCCTGTTTCTCTTTAACTTGCGTAATCAACCCTTCCCATTGTTCTAGTGCCCGCATGCTTGTGTTTTAGGCTGACTTAGGCATAAAGGAAGAGATTCCAAGCCTAAGGCCGTACAAATTCTGAGTCTAAGGTCAGAGCCCGTGACAGTTGGTATCAGAGCAAGTTCGATTCTATGTGTTTGTGTTGTGCAGGTTAGATCGTGATTGAGGAGATGGCATCCCAAAGTGACGCTGCTAACCAACAACCAGAGGCCCAGGACCATGGGCGTGGAAGAGGTAGGAAAGCCAGTTCTAGAGATATCTGGTCTACCATGGATGGTAGGCTGGCCAAGGTGGAGGTGACCATGGGCGACATGGGGAAGAAGCTTGAAGGGGTAAAGACTCACATTGCATCGCTAGACTCTATGGGGGAGGGGATCCAAAGTGAGCTACAAGCTGCTCTCAATAAAGGCTTGGACGTGTTCACCCAGAAAAATGGGGACTTGGAGGCTGAAGTGCTGACTTTGCGAGATGGCATGGAGGCCATGCGCCAGTGGATGGAGGAACTTACCAGTGAGCTTGTTGCTTGCAAGACTATCATTGGGAATGGCATGTTTGCCAGAGTGTCCAAATCCAGATTGGATGTCCCCAAGCCTAAGGAGTTCAAGGGGACTAGGGCAGCCAAGGAAGTAGACAACTACCTTTGGGGTATGGAGCAGTACTTCCAGGCCATGGGCATGCAAGACGAGGCGATAAAGGGAAGCACCGCTGCTATGTATCTCACTGATGTAGCCTTATTGTGGTGGAGGCACAGGTGTGATGATGTCAGGCGTGGGAGCGCCAAGATTGGAACTTGGGCAGAGTTCTAAAAGGAGTTCAGAGAATAATTTTACCCGGAGTATGCCAATGATGAGGCGCGGGCAAAGTTATGCCGGCTTAGCCAGCAAAGGGACATAAGGGAGTATGTCTAGAAATTCTCTGAACTGATGCTACAAATCTCAGATCTAGGTGAGAATGATGCCTTATTTGCTTTCATGGATGGGTTGAAGCCATGGGTGAAGCATGAGCTACAACGGAGAGGAGTTCATGACTTGGCTAAAGCCATGACTACTGCTGAGGCCTTGATAGAGTTCAAACCTCTGAACAAGTTCGAGTTTACCAAGCCCAAGGGTAAGGGCAGGGATGATAGGGACCGAAAGAAACAGTCCAAGGGGAAGGACCGAGAGTCCAAGGATGGAGATCGAGACCATTCAACCAAGGATGGCGAGAGGAAGCCACTAGCAGGCAAGTGGAAAGCAAAGGGGGATCGAGAGCCACTAGCATGCTACCTATGTGGAGGGAGCCACATAGCGTGCAATTGCTCATAAAAAGGCAAGCTGGCTACTATAGACAAGGAGTCTGACGAGGAGCCAGAGTCAAGGGCAGCAAAGCTTGGGTCATTAGTGCTCAATGCTATCCAGAGTAAGGGGAGCCACAAGCCAAAGGGCTTGATGTTTACGGATCTATTGGTTGCGGGTCAGAAAGTGAGCGCACTGGTGGACACAGGTGCCTCACATCTTTTTATTTTAGGTGATGAAGCCCGGAAGCTTAGACTGAAGGTGCAAAAAGGGACTGGTACCATTAAAACAGTGAACTCCAAGGAGGTTCCAACCATTGGAGTAGCACAGGGAATGGAGTTACAGCTTGGAGACTGGAAAGGCAAGGAGACCATAGAGGTAATACCCTTTGATGACTATGAGTTTGTGATTGGGATGGATTTCCTTGTTCGGATTAACGCCCTCCTTATGCCTTTTGCCGATTGTGTTTGCATCTTGGATGCACGGTGCCAATGCCTTGTCCCAGTAAGGAGAGGGTCTGGAGTTGGGTCGCGGGTGGTGTCAGCCATCCAATTTGCCAAGGTGGTAAGCGAGGAAGAAGACACCTTCTTGGCAGCCTTGAAATATGATGAGCCAAGGGAAAAGGAGATCGAGTCACCCTTGGAGGTGCTAAAGGTGCTGAAGACCTTTAGTGATGTGATGCTTGTAAAGCTACCTAGCAAGCTACCACCTAAGAGGGAGGTGGACCATAAGATTGAGCTGGTGTTCGAGGCCAAGCCACCAGTTAGAGCCCCTTACCGAATGTCTCCACTAGAGTTGGAGGAGTTAAGGAAGCAACTCAAAGAGTTAGTTGATGCTGGCTTTATCAGGCCATCAAAGGCACCATATGGTGCACTGGTTCTATTCCAGCGCAAGCATGATTGGTCGTTGTGGCTGTACATAGACTACCGAGCTTTGAACAAGCTGACCATCAAGAACAAGTACCCCATCCCATTCATTGCAGACTTGTTCGACCAACTTGGGAGTGCAAGGTGGTTCACCAAGCTGGATTTGAGGTCAGGCTACTATCAAGTTAGGATCACGGAGGGAGATGAGCCAAAGATAGCATGTGTCACTCAGTATGGTTCGTATGAGTTCTTGGTGATGCCTTTCGGACTCACGAACGCCCCAACAACATTCTGCACCCTTATGAACAAGGTACTTTAGTCATTCCTTGATCGGTTTATTATGGTTTATTTGCATGACATTGTGATCTACAGCCAAACTTTGGGAGAGCATGTAGACCACTTGAGACAGGTGTTCGAGGTGTTACGGGTGCACAAGCTATTTGTCAAGAGGGAGAAGTGCTCATTCGCCCAGCAAGAGATCCTGTTCTTTGGCCACATAGTGGGAGGTGGCAGGATACGCATGGATTAAGGCAAGGTGCATGCCATCTTGGAGTGGCAACTGCCAGCCAAGGTCACTGAGTTGAGATCATTCCTTGGGCTGGTTAACTACTACAGTCGTTTCATCAAGGGTCACTCAGCAATAGCCACACCATTGACTGACTTGCTCAAGAAAAAGAGAGCATGGGAGTGGAGCATAGGGTGCCAGGAAGCTTTTGACAGGTTGAAGAGGGCTGTGACCGAGGAGCTAGTCTTGGCCTTGCCAAACCATGCCAAGCCATATGAGGTGCATACGGATGCATCAGACTTTGCCATAGGGGGCGTGTTGATGCAGGAGAGACGTCCAATCACGTTTAAGAGCAGGAAACTGAACGAGACTGAATGCAAGTACACGGTCCAAGAGAAGGAGATGACAGCAGTGGTGCACTACTTGCGCACTTGGTGCCATTACTTGTTGGGGTCAAGGTTCATGGTAAGGACGGACAAATGTGGTGACCAGCTACTTCTAGACGTAGAAGAAATTGTCCCTCAAGCAAGCGAGATGGCAAGATTTTCTTACAGAATTTGACTTTCAGATGGAGTACAAGCTGGGGCAAGTGAACCTAGTGGCAGACACCCTGAGCAGGAAGGCTAACCTTGCTGCCATTAGCCAACCAGAGGGGTCATTGGTGCCGCACATCAAGGAAGGACTTACGCATGATCTTACAGCCAAGGCTCTTATGGAGTACGCCCAGCAAGGTAAGACTAGGCGGTTTTGGTTACAGGATGGCTTGTTGTACACTAGGGGCAGTAGACTGTTTGTGTCGCAGCACGAAAAGCTCCATAAGGAAGTTTTGTAAGAATGTCATGACTCAAGGTGGGCTGGACACCCAGGAGTGAGCCACACCTTGGCATTGATCGAGGATAGGTACTACTGGTCGCATATGAGGGATGATGTGGAGGCCTATGTGAAGACTTATCTTGTGTGCTAATAGGACAAGGTGGAGCTCAAGAAACCAGGGGGTTTCTTGGAGCCATTGCCAGTGCCAGAGTGACCATGAGAGAGTGTTTCTCTAGACTTTATAGTCGGTCTACCCAAAGCAAAAGGGTTTGGAAGCATCATGGTAGTGGTGGACAGGTTTTTCAAGTATGGAATCTTCATTCCAGCAACCAAGGAGTGCCCAGCCAAAGAGGCAGCTTGATTGTTCCTAAAGAACATGGTTAAGTACTAGGGAGTACCGAGGACCATTGTTAGTGATCAGGACAGGCGTTTCACGGGCAGGTTCTGGATTGAGTTGTTCAAGCTGATAGGGTCAGACTTGAACTTTTCCACCAGCATGCAACCACAGACCGATGGGCAGATAGAACAAGTGAATGGACTATTGGAGGTCTACCTCAAGCACTATGTGAGTGCCACACAAAGGGACTGGCCAAAGCTACTAGATGTTGCGCAGTTTTCCTACCACTTGCAAAGGAGTTGGCAACGAACCAGAGCCCATTTGAGGTTGTGACAGGGCAACAACCACTAACACCCGGTTCGATTGCTGCAGGTTATACAGGGTCAAATCCAGTAGCATACAAGTTTGCTAAGGCATGGTAGGAGCAAACTGACTTGGCTAGAGTTTGTCTACACAAGGCGGCCAAGAGGTCGAAGAAGTGGGCAGACTAGAATAGGCGGGATGTGCAGTTCCAGGTTGGAGACTTGGTGTTGGTGAAGCTACATCCCATTGTGCACCATAGGGGGCTACACAAAGGCCTAGTCTGGAGGTATGAGGGACCTTTCTGAGTAATTGAAAGGGTAGGCAAGGTTGCCTACAAGCTGGATATGCCACCCAAGCTGAAGGTACACCCAGTGTTCCATGTGAGCATGCTTAAGCCGTTCCATGAGGATGAGGGAGATCCAGGATGGACAGAGTCAAAGCGTGCGCCATTAGGAGCAAGGGCCTTATATGAGAAGGAGGTCCACAGTATCATAGCTGACCAGGAGGTGAGACAGAAGAACTATCAGCCAAGACAAGCGTACTTGGTGTGCTAGAAGAGACTTCCAGATATTAAGGTAAGCTGGGAACCAACAGATGACTTATGGCAGTTCGAGGACTAGATCAGGCAGTACCATGTAGAAGATGCAATGAGGGCATTGTGCAATCAAGTAGGGGAGAATGTCACACCTTAAACAGGTAGACCAGGCACATCAAACGCACTAGCAGAAGAGCCAGAGGTTGAGGCCCGCAGACCAGGCATGCTGGTAGGTATCTGCACGTAAAGCCTAGCAAACGAGTTCAGAATGCCCGCCCAACTTGCAGGCCAGCCCATGAGACCAAGGCCTGGCATACAAGTTGCCCGCACCACATCCAGAAGGGCCCAAGGTGCTAGATATGCAAGTGAAGCTTCTGGAAGTAGGCAGGATCAGCAGGAGCATCCTGGCAGATTTGGTTGACCCTAAAAATCAGGAGTTAGCATCCTGATTGATTGTAATCTATATAATCCCATGATTTTAGCCTTTATTCTAGGGATATTGCCATTAAGTGTAAGCTGGAGCCTCAACTATAAATAGAGGGCTGCTCCACCCTCATTTGTACACCATCAAACACTTTTGTTTCAGTGAATACAAGAGCATTTCCAGAATTCTACCTTCTTATCCTGTTTCTCTTTAACTTGCGTAATTAGCCCTTCGTATTGTTCAAGTGCCAGCACGCTTGTGTTTTAAGTTGATTTAGGCATAAAGGAGGAGATTCCAAGCCTAAGGTCGTACGGATTCTGAGTCCAAGGTCGGAGCCCGTGAAACCCGCACCAAGGGCCGGCTTGTGCCAATGGTGCTCGAGGCAACCGCCTGCACCAGGGGCCATTTTCTGCCGATGGTGGTCAAGGCAACTGCCCTCACCAAGGCTCAGCATGTATCGATGGTGATCGAGGCAACCATCCTCACCAAGGGTCGACTAGTGCCAATGGTGCTCGAGGTAACCGCCCACACAAAGACCCAGCACGTGCCGATGGTGTTCGAGGCAACCGTCCGCACCAGGGGCCATCTTCTGTCGATGGTGGTCGAGGCAACGCCCGCACCAGATGCCATCTTGTGTCATGGTGGTAGAGGCAACCGCCCGCACCAAGGGCTGGCTGGTGCCGATGGTGCTCGAGGTAATGGTCTACACCAAGGCCCGACACGTGTTGATGGTGTTTGAGGCAACCGCCCGCACCAAGGCTCTGCATGTGCAGATGGTGGTCGAGGCAACCACCTGTACCACGACCTAACATGTACCGATGGTGTTCGATGAAATTGCCTGCACCAGGGGCCATCTTGTGCCAATGGTGGTCGACGCAACCACCTGTACCAAGGCCCAGCATGTGTCGATGGGGATCGTGGCAATCGCCTGCACTAGGGCCCAGCTTGTGCCGATGGCGGTCGAGGCAAGTGCCCGTTCCAAAGGGCAGCCTGTGCTGATGATGGTTGATGTATGTGCCATCACCATGCGCCATCATGTGCCATTGATGATCGAGGCCTTGGTTGAAGTTTGATTTTGAGCCACGGTGCACATGCGGGGCTCAAGCATGTGCTGGTGCTACATTTTTTTCGCCCGGGGCACCATCGTCGGAGCATCATCAGAGAACCTGACCGACGGCATTGAGGGTTCCGACGATTGGGGGGGTCGGGGGGTGTGCACACATGATGTGCGATGGGTGCTGGTACTTGGCCCTTATATTAGCCCCCTATTCCTCATCAAACCTTGAGAACTCACACCCCCTTAAAGAGCATTTGAGATTTTATAGGTTTGCTACCAGTAGCCATTCAAGTGTCTGAAATGGGGATACGTTTTTCAAATGGTCACAAAATACTGTTTTTAGCTGAATTTTTTTGTGCATGCCAACAAAAATACAAGGATTATGTCTACAAAATTTGGGGCCAAAACTCCTTCTAAAAATATTTAAAAAAATCCCAAACCGTAAAAAGTTTCAAAAATCATGAAAAATAGAAAATGAGTCATCATGCCACGAAACTTCACATGAAGGCTTAGAGGACCATTGTATGAATTTACAAGCCATAAAACTGGCATTGGCACGGTAGAAATATGAAGATGTGCCTAAACCCACCTACCACCCGATTGATTCATGGCTTGCGCATCCCGCATTTTCGGCCAGCTAAGTGCCCGCACGCTCGTTTCGTGGGTTGACTTAGGCATACGTTGTGTGCTCCCAGTCTAAGATCAGACCGGACTGAGGGTTACAGTAGCAGGACCCGCACCAGGATCGGCCAAACGTAGAGGGGGATCGGGTCGATCCCTGACTTATGCATCCTACCTCTCTGACCGGCTGAGTGCCCGCACGCTCGTTTCGTGGGTTGACTTAGGCATACGGAGTTCATTCCTAGTCTAAGCATACGGAGGTCATTCCCAGTCTAAGATCAAACCGGACTGAGGGTTACGACAGCAGGACCAACAGCAGGATCGACAGCACGCAGGGGGAGACCAGGCCGATCCTCGGCTTGGGCATTCTGCCTCTCCGGCCAGCTGAGCACCCGCACACTCATTTCGTGGATTGGCTTAGGCATACGGAGTTCATTCCATGTCTAAGCCCCAACCGAACCGAGGGTTGTGGCAGCGGGATCGGTAACGGGATCGACAGCACGCAGAGGGGGATCGAGCTGATCCCTAACTTGTGCATTATGCCTCTCTGGCCGGCTCAACGCCCGCACGTTCATTTCGTGGGTTGACTTAGGCATACGGAGTTCATTCCCAGTCTAAGCAAATGGAGTTCATTCCCAGTCTAAGATCGGACCGACAGCGGGATTGGCAGCTGCACGCAAAGGGGGATCGGGTTGATCCTTGGCATACGTATCCTACCTCTTCGGCTGACTGAGCACCCGCACGCTCGTTTCATGGGTTGACTTAGGCATACGAAGTTCATTCCTGGTCTAAGTCCCAATCGGATTGAGAGACCCGCAGCAGGATCGATAGCACGCAAAAAGGGACTAGGTCGATCCTCGGCTTGCACATTCTGGCTCTCTGGCCAGCTGAGTGCCCAGACGCTCATTCATGGGTTGACTTAGGCATACGTAGTGCATTCCCGATCTAAACCCCAACCAGACCGAGGGACCCGCAGTGGGATCGATAGCACGCAGAGGGGGACCGAGTCGATCTTTGACTTACGCATTATAGCTCTCCGGTTGGCTAAGCGCCTGCGTGCTCGTTTTATGGGTTGACTTAGGCATACGTAGTGCATTCTCGATCTTGACCAACCAAGGGCCAGAGGCTATCGACAGCGTTTGGGGCAACAACCGAGGGGGACCAACAGCGGGATCCTTGGTCGACTGGCGCATCCCGCCCCCAGCGATCGGTTCAGTGCCTGCGTGCTCGATTCAAGGGCCAACCTGGGTGAGCGAAGTTCATTCCCGATC
>NC_143164.1:26807500-26817500 GCF_047325235.1 Durio zibethinus
TGGTCGAGGTAATCGCTCGCAGTCTGTCAATCCTTACTATGTCTAGACCTAGTTAGTTTCCCCGTGTTGAGTCAAATTAAGCCGCAGGCTCCACTCCTGGTGGTGCCCTTCCATCAATTCCTTTAAGTTTCAGCCTTGCGACCATACTCCCCCTGAAACCCAAAGACTTTGATTTCTCATAAAGTACCGACGGAGTCCTAAAAGTAACATCCACCGATCCTTGGTCGGCATCATTTATGGTTGAGACTAGGATGGTATCTGATCGTCTTCGAGCCCTCAACTTTCGTTCTTGATTAATGAAAACATCCTTGGCAAATGCTTTCACAGTTGTTCGTCTTTCATAAATCCAAGAATTTCACCTCTGACTATGAAATACGAATGACCTCGACTGTCCCTATTAATCATTACTGTGATCTCGAAGGCCAACACAATAGGATCAAAATCCTATGATGTTATCCCATGCTAATGTATACAAGTGTAGGCCTGCTTTGAGCACTCTAATTTCTTCAAAGTAATAGTGCCAGAGGAACGACCCAGGCAATTAAGTCTAGGAGCGCATTGTCGATAGTAGGGACGAGTAGATCGGTGCTCACCAAGAGGCAGACCGGATGACCCAACCCTAGTTCCAACTATGAGCTTTTTAACTGTAACAACTTAAATATACGCTATTGGAGTTGGAATTACCACGGCTGCTGGCACCAGACTTGCCCTCTAATGCATCATTGTTAAAGGATTTAGATTGTACTCATTCCAATTACTAGACTCATAGAGCCCGGTATTGTTATTTATTGTCACTACCTCCCTGTGTCAGGATTGGGTAATTTACGTGCCTGCTGCCTTCCTTGGATGTGGTAGCCATTTCTCAGGCTCTCTCTCCGAAATCGAACCCTAATTCTCCGTCACCCGTCACCACCATAGTAGGCCACTATCCTACCATCGAAAGTTGATAGGGTAGAAATTTGAATGATGCACCACCAGCACAAAGGCCGTGTGATCCGTTGAGTTATCATGAATCATCAGAGCAACGGGCATAGCCACGTCAACTTTTTATCTAATAAATGCATCCCTTCCAGAAGTCAGGGTTTGTTGCACGTATTAGGTCTAGAATTACTACTGTTATCCGAGTAGTAGATACCATCAAACAAACTATAACTGATTTAATGAGCCATTCGCAGTTTCACAGTCTGAATTAGTTCACACTTACACATGCATGGCTTAATCTTTGAGACAAGCATATGACTACTGGCAGGATCAACCAGGTAGCATTCCTTCAGGATGTTGGTACCACGTGGGCCTCGACGCACCAATCGAACGGAGGAGAAAGCCCGACGCGGAGCCCGAGCGTCGTGCGTGTTGAGCACATGAAATGCGTAACATCGAATGAACGAGGGCCGAGAGCCCGTGCCCGATAAACGTTTTGCATCCGGGAGCACGATCGAACGCCAGTGCACCAATGCCGCCATGAAGGATTAGGTGGCACGCTTGGGACACCGGCCCTGATTGACGTCCTACCCGTGGCCCTTCGGGACACAAAATGGATGAGGGATGGCGAGGCATCCAGTTTCCATCGATTCAGGTATGCAGCACAGGATCCCGATCGTACCCCCGGGGTACGACGACCGCATGGGGGGAGATTGAAGAGCATGACGGGTCGACAGTTCGATGCATTGAGCACAGAGCCTGTCAACAAGCACAACCATAGCACCACTCATATGCTCATTGCATACAAGTGGCAGCATCCATGCGCGCCGGTCCACAACCCACCCGATCGATTACTTAACGAGTGAGCAGAGGAAATGACGTGCGAGGCCACGCCACAACCGCTTGGCATGAGAAAAACACGAGCCAGGGCGATGAGACTGCCCCTGCCATCTGACAGGCAACAACGGTGTGACACCACCAACGCTTGACCCTATCGGGACCGCACGCACAAGCTCTGCTGACACCACCCCAGGGGTATGTTGCTCGATTTAGGGACTTGTTCCTGGGGTCTCGGGCAGCATTGACTGCGTGCACGGCCTCGTTGAGTCCTAGGCATTTTTATGGTCGACGAGAAGGGATCACACGACTGTTAAATACCGAGAGACTTGGTCGAGCCAAGCCCACAATCACGGCTTCTGCTCGCACCACCCCAGGGAGCCGTTGCCCAATTCAGGGACTTGGTCTGGGGTCTAGGGTAGCATCCGCCACAAGCACGAGCTCAAGCTCGGCTCCCTTTTTTCACATACACGCCAATCAATCGAGGCCATGGGCACTTGCCGATCATCGGAGCAACCAGTCATCGGACAAAACGGCTAGAAGGCATACACGCCCTATATTTCACTCGAGGGATGTTGCCCTGGGTGTACGTAATGAGAGGCCTACCACGCACACCTACTCCCCTCATGGGGAGAGAGAGGGGGTGCCGGACCACCACCCCCTAAAAAGCATTACAGATTTTTCAGATATGCTACCAGTAGACGTTAAAGTGTCTAAAATGGGGACACTTTTTCCAAACAAGCATATCCCACACCGAGGCTGAGCAGGTGTCGATGGTGGTTAGAGCATGTGCCTGCACAAGGGCCAATGTGTGCCGATGGTGGTCGAGGCAACTGCCCGCACCAGCTCAAGGCATGTGCCCACACCAAGGCCCGACATGTGTCGATGGTGTTCGAGGCAACCGCCGTACCAAGGCCCAACATGTGCCGATGGTGTTCGACGTAATCACCTACACCAGGGGCCATCTTCTGTCGATGATGGTCGAGGCAAGAGCCCACACCAAGGATCGGCTTGTGCTGATGGTGCTCGAGGTAACCACCAGCACCAAAGGCCATCTTCTACCGATGGTGGTCGAGGTAAGAGCCCGCACCAAGGATCGGCTTACACCGATGGTGCTCGAGGCAACCGTCCGCACCAAGGGTCATCTTTTACCGATGGTGGTTGAGGTAATCTCCCGCACCAAGGCCCAACACGTGTCGATGGTGTTCGAGGTAACCGCCCGTACTAGGGGCCAGCATGGGCCGATGGTGTTCAACGTAACCGTCTGTACCAGGGGCCATCTTCTGTCGATGGTGGTTGAGGCAAGAGCCCGCACCAAAGGTCGACTTGTGCCGATGGTGCTCGAGGCAACCGCCTGCACCAAGGCCTTGCACGTGCCAATGGTGTTCGAAGTAATCGCCTGCACTAAGGCCCAGCATGTGTCAATGGTGTTCGATGCAACCGCCCGCACCAAAGGCCATCTTGTGTCGATGCTGGTCGAGGCGACCACTCGTACCAAGGGTTGGCTTATGCCGATGGTGGTCGAGGCAACCGCCCATACCAGGGGCTATCTTCTGTCAATGTTGGTCGAGGCAAGAGCCCGCACCAAGGGACGACTTGTGCCGATGGTGCTCGAGGCAATCATTCGTACTAGGGGCCATCTTTTACCGATGGTGGTCGAGGTGACCGCCCGCACCAAGGCCCAACAGGTGCAGATGGTGGTCAAGGCAACTGCCCGTACCAGGGATCGGCTAGTGCCGATGGTGCTCGAGGCAACCACCCTTCACCAAGGTTCAGTATGTGCCGATGGTGGTCGAGGCAACCGCCCGTACCAGGGGCCATCTTCTACCGATAGTGGTCGAGGCAACCGCCTACACCAGGGGCCATCTTGTGCCGATGGTCGTCGAGGCAACCGCTTGCACCAAGGGCCAGCTGGTGTCGATGGTGCTCGAGCCAACAGCCCGCACCAAGGCTCGGCACGTGCCGATGGTGTTCGAGGTAATCGTTCGCACCAAGGCTTCGCATATGTCGATGGTGGTCGAGGTAACTGCTCGCACCATGGCCCAGCATGTGCCGATGGTGTTCGATGAAACCGCCTGCACTAGGGGCCATCTTGTGCCGATGGTGGTCGAGGTAACCACTCGTACCAAGGTCTGGCTTGTGCCGATAGTGGTCGAGCCAACCACCTACACCAAGGCCCAGCATGTGTCAATGGGGATCGAGTAACTGCCTGCACCAGAGCCCAGCTTGTGCCGATGGCGGTCGAGGCAAGTGCCCGTTCCAAAGGGCAGCCTGTACCGATGATGGTCGATGCATGTGTCATCACCATGCGCCATCATGTGCCATTGATGGTCAAGGCCTTGGTCAAAGTTTGATTTTGAGCCACAGTGCACATGCTGGGCTTGGGCATCTGTTGGTTTAGCATTTTTTTTGCCAGGGGTACCATCGCCGGAGCATCGTCGGAGAACTTGACCGGCGGCATTGGGGGTTTTGAATGATTGAGGGGTCGAGGGGTGTGCGCACATCATGTGCGATGGGTGCTGGTACTCGACCCTTATATTGGCCCCCTTTCCCTCATCAAACCTCAAGAACTCACACCCCCTTAAAGAGCATTTGAGATTTTATAGGTTTGCTGCCAGTAGCCATTCAAGTGTCTGAAATGGGGACACTTTTTTCAAATGGTCACAAAATCTTCTCCACTTCGAGGTTTTAGCTGAATTTTTTTGTGCATGCCAACAAAAATACAAGGATCACATCTACAAAATTTGGGAACAAAACTCCTAAAAAAATTTTAAAAAATCCCAAATCATAAAAAGTTTCAAAAATCATGAAAAATAGAAAACGAGTCATCTTGCCACGAAACTTCACATGAAGGCTTAGGGGACCATTGTATGAATTTACAAGCCATAAAAATGGCATTGGCATGGTAGAAATATGAAGATGTGCCTAAACTCACCTACCACCCGATTGATCCACGGCTTTCGCATCCTGCCCTTCTGGTCGGTTAAGTGCCCGTACACTCGTTTCATGGGTTGACTTAGGCATACATAGTGCGCTCCCAATCTAAGATCGGATTGGATCAAGGGTTGAGGTAGCAGGACCCGCAGTAGGATCGACAGCATGCAGAGGGGGACCAGATCGATCCCCGACTTACGTAACTTGCCTCTATGGCCGGCTGAGCACCTGCACGCTCATTTTGTGGGTTGACTTAGGCATACGGAGTTCATTCCCAATCTAAGCATATGGAGTTCATTCCAAATCTAAGCATATGGAGTTCATTCCCAGTCTAAGATCGGACCGACAGCTAGATCGGTAACAGAACACAGAGGTACATCGGGCCGATCCTCGGCTTGCGCATCCTGCCTCTTCGACCGGTTGAGCGCCCACACGTTCATTTCATGGGTTGACTTAGGCATATGGAGTTCATTCCTGGTCTAAGCCTCAACCGGACTGAGGGACCCGTAACGGGATCGACACCACGCAAAGGGGGATCGGGTCAATCCTCGGCTTATGCATTCTGGCTCTCCGATCAGCTGAGCGCCCGTACGCTCGTTTCATGGGTTGACTTAGGCATACGTAGCGCATTCCCAGTCTCAACCAACCAAGGGCCAGAGGCTATCGATGGCGTTTGGGGCAACAACCGAAGGGGACCAGTAGTGGGATCCTTGGTCGGCTCGCGTATCCCGCCCCCAACGGTCGGTTCAGTGCCCGCACGCTCGATTCAGGGGTCGATCAGGGTGAGCGGAGTTCATTCCCGATCGGGATCGAGGGACGGGGGGCCCCGGGTCATGCCCAACCCCGGAGGGGGGCGACGTGAAAAAGAGGAAAGTCGATGGGGGGAAGGACAAATTGAAGCGACAAAGGGCTAAATCTCAGTGGATCATGGCAGCAAGGCCACTCTGCCACTTACAATACCCCGTCACGTATTTAAGTCATCTGCAAAGGATTCTACCCATCGCTCGGTGGGAATTGAGCTCCAAGGAGGCCCGTCCGGCTCGTCTGCCACGGGGACTGCACCTATGACACGTGCCCTTGGGAGCCATGGGCCTCGACGCACCGATCGAGTGGCGGAGAGAGCCCGACCTAGAGCGCGAGCATCATGCGTGTCGAGCATGTGAAATACGTAGCATTGGATGAACGGGGGCTGAGAACCCGCACCCGCTAAACGTTTCACATCTGAGAGCACGATCGAACATCGGTGCACCAATGCGACCACGGAGGATTGGGTGGCGTGCTTGGGACACCGACCCTGATTGACGTCTGACTCGTGGCCCCTCGAGGCACGAGACAGATGAGGGATGATGAGACATCTAGTTTCCATCGATTTAGGTATGCAGCACAGGATCTCGATCGTGCCCTCGAGGTACGATGATCGTATGAGGGGAGATTGAAGAGGATGACGGGTCGATAGTTCAATGCATCGAGCACGGAGCCTGTCGACGTGCACAACCATAGCACCACTCATATGCCCATTACGTACAAGTGGCAGCGTCTATGCGCGTCAGTCCACAACCCACCCGATCGATTACTTGATGAGCAAACGGAGGAAATAACGTGTGAGGCCACGCCACAATCGCTTGGCACGAGAAAAACACGAGCAAAGGCCACGAGACTACCCCTGCCATCCGACAGGCAACAACGGTGTGACACCACCAATGCTTGGCCCTGCCAGGATCGCACGCGTGAGCTCCGCTGACACCTTCCCAACAGGACGTTGCCCGATTCAGGAACTTGTTCCTGGGGTCTCAGGCAGCATCGGCTACGTGCACGACCTCATCGAGGCATAGGCATTTTTGTGGTCGATGAGAAAGGACCGTGAGAATGTCAAATACCAAGGACTTGGTCGGGCCAAGCCCACAACTACAACTTCTGCTCGCACCACCCTAGGGAGCCATTACTCGATTCAGGGACTTGGTCTGGGGTCTAGGGCAGCATCCGCCACGTGCATGGGCTCGAGCTCGGCTCCCCTTTTTTGCATACACGCCAACCGGTCGAGGCCATGGGCGCTTGCCGATCACCGGAGCAACCAGTCATCGGACAAAATGATCAGAAGGCATGCACACCCTGTATTTCGCTCAAGGGACATTGCCCTAGGTGTACGCAATGGGAGGCCCACCATGCACACCTACTCCCCCCGTGGAGGGAGAAGGGGTGTCGGACCACCACCCCCTAAAGAGCATTAGAGATTTTTCAGATATGCTACCAGTAGACGTTAAAGTGTCTAAAACGGGGACACTTTTTCCAAACAGGCATATCCTACACCAAGGGTGAGCAGGGGCTGATGGTGGTTGGGGCATGTGCTTGCACCAAGGGCCAGCGCGTGCCGATGGTGGTTAAGGTAACCGCCTACACCAGCTCGAGGCATGTGCCCACACCAAGGCCCGGCATGTGCCGATGTTGTTCGAGGCAACCACCCACACCAAGGCCTAGCATATGCCGATGGTGTTCGAGGCAATCGGCCGCACTAGGGGCCATCTTCTACTGATGGTGGTCGAGGTAAGAGCTCGCACCAAGGATCGGCTTGTGCCGATGGTGGTCGAGGTAACCGCCCGTACCAAGGGCCATCTTTTGTCGATGGTGGTCGAGGCAAGAACCCGCACCAAGGATCGGCTTGTGCCGATGGTGGTCGAGGCAACCGCCCGCACCAAGGCCCAGCACATGCCGATGGTATTCGAGGCAACCGCCCGTACTAAGGTCCAACATGTGCCGATGGTGTTCGATGCAATCGCCCGCACCAGGGGCCATCTTTTGTCGATGGTGGTCGAGGCAAGAGCCCGCACCAAGGGTCGGCTTATGCCGATAGTGCTTGAGGCAACCGCCCGCACCAAGACCTAGCACGTGCCGATGGTGTTCGAGGCAACCGCCTGCACCAAGGCCCAGCATGTGTCGATGTTGGTCGAGGTAACCGCCCGCACCAAGGCCCAGCATGTGCCGATGGTGTTCGACATAACCGCCCGCACTAGGGGCCATCTTGTGCCGATGGTGGTCGAGGCAATCGCCCGCACCAAGGGTCAGCTTGTGCCGATGGTGGTCGAGGTAACCGCCAGCACCAAGGGTCGGTTTGTGCCGATGGTGGTCGAAGCAACCACCCACACCAAGGCCTAGCATGTGCCGATGGTGTTCAATGTAACTGCCCGCACCAGGGGCCATCTTATGTCGATGGTGGTCGAGGCAACCGCCCGTACCAAGGGCCATCTTCTATCGATGATGGTCAAGGTAAGAGCCCGCACCAAGGGTCGGCTTGTGTCGATGGTACTCGAGGCAACCGCTCGTACCAGAGACCATTTTCTATTGATGATGGTCGAGGCAACCGTTCGCACCAAGGCCCAACATGTGCCGATGGTGGTCGAGGCAACCGCCTGCACCAGGGGCCAGCTAATGCCGATAGTGCACGAGGCAACCGCCCGTTCCAAGGCCTGGCACGTGCCGATGGTGTTCGAGGCAACCACTCACACCAAAGGCCATCTTCTGCCAATGGTGGTCGAGGCAACGCCCGCACCAAGGCTTAGCATGTGCCGATGGTGGTTGAGGCAACCGCCCGCACCAAGGGCCTGCTAATGCCGATAGTGCTCGAGGCAACTGCCCGCACCAAGGCTCGGCACGTGCCGATGGTGTTCGAGGCAACCGCCCACACCAGGGGCTATCTTTTACTAATGGTGGTCGAGGCAACCGCCCGCGTCAAGGCCCAGCATGTGCCGATGGTGCTCGAGGCAACCGCCCGCACCATGGGCCATATTCTGTCGATGGTGGTTGAAGCAACCACCCGTACCAAGGCTCAGCATGTACCGATGGTGGTCGAGGCAACCGCCCGTACCAGGGGCCGGCTAGTGCTGATGGTGCTCGAGGCAACCGCTCGCACCAAGGCCCGGCACGTGTCGATGGTGTTCGAGGCAACCACCCGTACCAGGGGCCATCTTCTGTCGATGGTGGTCGAGACAACCGCTTGCACCAAGGCCCAGCATGTGCTGATGGTGTTCAACACAATCGCCCTCACCAGGGGCCATCTTGTATCGATGGTGGTCGAGGCAACCGCCCACACCAAGGGCCGGCTGATGTCGATAGTGCTCGTGGCAACGGCTCACACCAAAGCCCGATACGTGTCGATGGTGTTTGAGGCAACCGCCCACACCATGGCTTGACATGTGCCGATGGTGGTCGAGGCAACCGCCCACACCAGGGCCCAACTTGTGCCGATGGCGGTCGAGGCAAGCCCGTTCCAAAGGGCAGCCTGTGCCAATGATGGTCGATGCATGTGCCATCACCGTGCGCCATCATGTGCCATTTATGGTCAAGGCCTTGGTCAAAGTTTGATTTTGAGCCATGGTGCACATGCTGGGCTCGGACATGTGCTGGTATCATATTTTTTTCACCTGGGGCACCATTATCGGAGCATCGTCAAAGAACTTGACTGGCGGCATTGGGGGTTCCGGTGATTGGGGGGTCGGAGGGGTGTGTGCACATGATGTGCGATGGGTGCTAGTACTTGGCCCTTATATTGGCCCTCTATTCCTTATCAAACCTCGAGAACTCACACCCCCTTAAAAAGCATTTGAGATTTTATAGGTTTCTACCAGTAGCCATTCAAGTGTCTGAAATGGGGACACTTTTTTCAAATGGTCACAAAATCTTCTTCACTTCGGGTTTTTAGCTGATTTTTTTTGTGCATGCCAAAAAAAATAAAAAGATCATGTCTACAAAATTTGGGGCCAAAACTCCTTCTAAAAATTTTTAAAAAAATCCCGAACCATAAAAAGTTTCAAAAATTATGAAAAATAGAAAACAAGTCATCTTGCCACGAAACTTAACATGAAGGATTAGGGGACCATTGTATGAATTTACAAGCCATAAAAATGGCATTGGGATGGCAGAAATATGAAGATGTGCCTAAACCCACCTACCACCCGATCGATCCATGGCTTGCGCATCCCGCCTCTCCGGTCGGCTAAGTGCCCGCACACTCCTTTCGTGGGTTGACTTAGGCATACGTAGTGCACTCCCAATCTAAGATCGAACTAGATTGAGGGTTACAGCAGTAGGACCCACAGCAGGATCGGCAGCACACAGAGATGGACCGATTCGATCCCCGGCTTGCGCATCTTGCCTCTCTGGCCGGCTGAGTGCCCGCACGCTCGTTTTGTGGGTTAACTTAGGCAGACAGAGTTCATTCCCAGTCTAAGCATATGGAGTTCATTCCCAATCTAAGATCACATCGGACTAAGGGTTACGATAGTAGGACCGATAGCAGGACCAGCAGCAAGATCGA
>NC_143164.1:26825000-26840000 GCF_047325235.1 Durio zibethinus
CTAAAGAGCATTAGAGATTTTACAGATATGCTACCAGTAGACGTTAAAGTGTCTGAAACGGGAACACTTTTTCCAAATAGGCATATCCCGCATCGAGGGTGAGCACGTGCTGATGGTGGTTGGGGCATGTGCTCGCACCAAGGGCCAGCACGGGCCGATAGTGGTCGATGCGACTACCCACACCAAGGGTTAGCGTGTGCTGATGGTGGTCGAGGTGACCGCTTGCACCAGCTCGAGGCATGTGCCCACACCAAGGCCCGACATGTGCCGATGGTGTTTGAGGCAACCGCCCGCACCAAGGCCCAGTTTGTGTCGATGGTGTTCGACGTAACCGCCCGTACCAGGGGCCATCTTCTACCGATGGTGGTCGAGGCAAGAGCCCATGTCACATCCTGGGTGGGCGCGCCAGGCACATCAGGCACACCAATAGGCAAGCCAGAGGTTGAGGCCTGCAGACCAAGCGCACTGGCGGGTATTTACGCGTAAGGCCTAGGAGACAAGGTCAGAACGCCCGCCTAGCTTGCAGGCCAGCCCGTGAGGCCAAGGCCTGGCTTACAAGCTGCCCACACCACATCCAAAAAGGCCCAAGGTGCTGGACACTTAAGGGAAGCTTCTGGAAGCATGCAGGATCAGTAGACAGATTTGGTTGACCCTAGAAATCAGGAGTTATAATCTTGATTGATTGTAATCTGTGTAATCCCATGATTTTAGCTTTTATTCTATGGATATTACCATTAAGTGTAAGCTAGAGCCTCAACTATAAATAGAGGGCTGCTTCACCCTCATTTGTACACCATCAAACACTTCTGTTTCAGTGAATATACAGCATATTCCAACATTCTGCCTTGTTATCCTGTTTCTCTTTAACTTGTGAAATCAACCCTTCCCATTGTTCTAGTGCCCGTACGCTTGCGTTTTAGGCTGACTTAGGCATAAAAGAGGAGATTCCAAGCCTAAGGTCACATGAATTCTGAGTCCAAGGTCAAAGCCCGTGACAGTTGGTATCAGAGCAAGTTCGATTCTACGTGTTTGTGTTGTGCAAGTTAGATCGTGATTGAGGAGATGGTATCCCAAAGTGATGCTGCTAACCAACAACTAGAGGCCCAGGAGCATGGGTGTGAAAGATGTAGGAAAGCCAGTTCTAGACATATCTGGTCTACCATAGACGATAGGCTAGCCAAGGTGGAGGTGATCATGGGCGACATGGGGGAGAAGCTTGAGGGGGTAGAGATTCACATTGCATCGCTAGACTCCATGGGGGAAGAGATCCAAAGTGAGCTGCAAGCTGCTCTCAACAAAGGCTTAGACGTGTTCACCCAAAGGAATGAGGCCTTGGAGGCTGAAGTGCTGACTTTGCATGATGGCATGGAGGCCATGCAGCAGCAAATAGAAGAGCTTACCAGTGAGCTTGTTGCTTGCAAGACTGCCATTGGGAATGGCATGTTTGCCAAAGTGTCCAAATCTAGATTGGAGGTCCCCAAGCCTAAGGAGTTCAAGGGGACTAAGGTAGCTAAGGAAGTAGACAACTACCTATGGGGTATGGAGCAGTACTTATAGGCCATGGGCATGCAAGATGAGGTGATAAAGGTAAGCACCGCTGCTATGTATCTCACTGATGTAACCTTATTGTGGTGGAAGTGCAGGTATGATGATGTCAGGCATGGGAGCGCCAAGATTGGAACTTGGGCAGAGTTTCAAAAGGAGTTCAGAGAATAATTTTACTCGGAGTATACCGATGATGAGGCATGGGCAAAGTTACACCGACTTAGCCAACAAGGGGACATAAGGGAGTATGTCTAGAAATTCTTTGAACTAATGCTATAGATCTTGGATCTAGGTGAGAAGGATGCCTTATTTGCTTTTATGGAAAAGCTGAAGCCAAGGCGGTAAGTAGGGAAGAAGACACCTTCTTGGTAGCCCTGAAATATGATGAGCTAAAGGAAAAGGAGACCGAGTCACCCTTGGAGGTGCTAAAAGTGCTGAAGACCTTTAGTGATGTGATGCCCGCAAAGCTGCCTAGCCAGCTACCACCTAAGAGAGAGGTAGACCACAAGATTGAGCTAGTGTCTGAGGCCAAACCACCAGCTAGAGCCCCTTATCGAATGTCCCCACCAGAGTTGAAGGAGTTAAGGAAGTAGCTCAAAGAGTTTGTTGATGCTGGCTTCATCAGGCTATCAAAGGCACCTTATGGTGCACTGGTTCTATTCCAGTGCAAGCATGATGGGTCGTTACGGTTGTGCATAGACTATCGGGCTTTGAACAAGCTGACCATCATGAACAAGTACCCTATCCCACTCATTGCGGACTTGTTCGACCAACTTGGGAGTGCAAAGTGGTTCACCAAAGCTAGACTTGAGGTTAGGCTACTATCAAGTCAGGATCGCGAAGGGAGATGAGCCAAAGACAACATATGTCACTCGATATGATTCGTATGAGTTCTTGGTGATGCCTTTCGGACTCACAAACGCCCCAGCAACATTCTGCACCCTTATGAACAAGGTACTTCAGTCATTCTTTGATCGATTCGTTATGGTTTATTTGGATGACATTGTGATCTACAGCCAGACTTTGGGAGAGCATGTAGACCACTTGAGACAGGTGTTCGAGGTGTTGTGGGTGCACAAGCTATTTGTCAAGAGGGAGAAGTGCTCATTCACCCAGTAGGAGATCCCGTTCCTTGGCAACATAGTGGGAGGTGGCAGGATACGCATGGATGAAGGCAAGGTGCTTGCCATCCTGGAGTGGTAACCGCCAGCCAAGGTCACTGAGTTGAGATCATTCCTTGGGTTGGTTAACTACTACAGGCACTTCATCAAAGGTCACTCAACAATAGCCATGCCATTGATTAACTTGCTCAAGAAAGGGAGAGCATGGGAGTGGAGCGTAGGGTGCCAGGAAGCCTTTGACAGATTAAAGTGAGCTGTGACCGAGAAGCCAGTTTTGGCCTTGCCAGACCATGCCAAACTGTATGAGGTGCATATAGATGCATCAGACTTTGCCATAGGGGGCGTGTTGATGCAGGAGGGACGTCCAGTTGCGTTCGAGAGCAGGAAGCTGAACGAGACTGAACGTAAGTACATGGTCTAAGAGAAGAAGATGACTGTAGTGGTGCACTACTTGCTCACTTGGTGCCATTACCTGTTGGGCTCAAGGTTCATGGTTAGGATAGATAATGTGGTGACCAGCTACTTCTAGACACAAAAGAAGCTATCCCTCAAGCAGGCGAGATGGCAAGATTTTCTTGCTGAATTTGACTTTTAGAAGGAGTACAAGTCGGGGCGAGCGAACCTAGTGGCAGATGCCCTGAGTAGGAAGGCTAACCTTGCTGCCATTAGTCAACCAGAGGGGTCACTGGTACCGCGCATCAAAGAGGGACTTGCGCATGATCCTACAGCCAAGGCTCTTATGAAGTACGCCCAGCAAGGTAAGACTAGGCAGTTTTGGTTACAGGATGGTTTGCTGTACACCAGGGGCAGTAGACTATTTGTGCCATAGCACGGGAAGCTCCGCAAGAAAGTTTTGCATGAATACCATGATTCAAGGTGGGCTGGACACCCAGGAGTGAGTCACCCTTGGCGCTGATTGAGGATCGGTACTACTGGCTGCATATGAGGGACGGTGTGAAGGCCTATGTGAAGACTTGTCTTGTGTGCCAATAGGACAAGGTGGAGCTCAAGAAACCAAGGGGTCCCTTGGAGCCATTGCTAGTGCCAGAGCGACCATGGGAGAGTGTTTCTCTAGACTTTATAGTCGGTCTACCCAAAGCAAAAGGGTTTGGAAGCATCATGGTAGTGGTGGATGGGTTTTCCAAGTATGGAATCTTCATTCCAGCAACCAAGGAGTGCCCAACCGAGGAGGCAACTCGATTGTTCCTAAAGAACATGGTTAAGTACTGAGGAGTGTCGAGGACCATTGTTAGTGATTGGGACGGGCAGTTCACGGGCAGGTTCTAGACTGAGTTGTTCAAGCTATTAGGGTCAGACTTGAACTTTTCCACTAGCATGCATCCGCAGACCGATGGGTGGACAGAACGTGTGAATGGACTATTTGAGGTCTACCTCAGGCACTATGTGAGTGCCACACAAAGGGACTAGCCAAAGCTGGTAGATGTTATGTAGTTTTCCTACAACTTGCAAAGGAGCAAGGCAACGAACCAGAGCCCATTTGAGGTTGTGACAAGGAACAACCACTAACACCTGGTTCGATTGCTGCAGGTTATATAGGGCTGAATCCAGCAACATACAAGTTTGCCAAGGCATGGCAGGAGCAAACTGACTTGGCTAGAGTTTGTCTACATAAGGCGGCCAAAAGGTTGAAGAAGTGGGCAGACCAAAATAGATGGGATGTACAGTTCCAGGTTGGAGACTTGGTGTTGGTGAAGCTGTATCCCATTGTGTGCCACAGGGGGCTGCACAAAGACCTAGTTCAAAGGTATGAAGGACCTTTTCGAGTAGTCAAAAGGGTAGGCAAGGTTGCCTACAAGCTGGATATGCCACCCAAGCCGAAGGTACACCCGGTGTTCCATGTGAGCATGCTCAAGCCATTCCATGAGGATGATGGAGATCCAGGATTGGCAAAGTCAAAGCGTGCACCATTGGGAGCAAGGGCCTCATATGAGAAGGAGGTCCATAGCATCATAGCTGACAGGGAGGTGAGACGGAAGAACTATCAACCAAGACAAGAGTACTTGGTGTGCTGGAAAGGACTTCCAGATAGTGAGGTGAGCTGGGAACCAGCAAATGACTTATGGCAGTTCAGGGACCAGATCAGGCAGTACCATGCAGAAGACGTAACGAGGGCGTTGTGCAATCAGGTGGGGGAGAATGTCATGCCCTGGGCGGGTGTGCCAGGCACATCAGGCGCATCAGACGCACCAACAGGTGAGCCAGAGGTTAAGGCCCGCAGACCAGGTGTACTGATGGGTATTTACGCGCAAGGGCTAAGAGACGAGGTCAGAACACCCGCCCAGCTTGCAGGCCAGTCCGTGAGGCCAAGGCCTGGCATACAAGCTGCCCACACCACATCCAGAAGGGCCCAAGGTGCTGGACATGCAAGGGAAGCTTCTGGAAGCATGCAGGATTAGCAAGCAGATTTGGTTGACCCTAGGAATTATGAGTTATAATCCTGATTGATTGTAATCTATATAATCCCATGATTTTAGCCTTTATTCTAGGGATATTGCCATTAAGTGTAAGCTGGAGCCTCAACTATAAATAGAGGGCTGCTCTACCCTCATTTGTACACCATCAAACACTTCTATTTCAGTGAATATACAGCATATTCCAGCATTCTGCCTTGTTATCCTGTTTCTCTTTAACTTGCGTAATCAGCCCTTCCCATTTTTCTAGTGCCTGCACGTTTGTGTTTTAGGTTGACTTAGGCATAAAGGATGAGATTCCAAGCCTAAAGCCACACGGATTCTGAGTCTAAGGTCAGAGCCCGTGACACCCACACCAAGGATCGGCTTGTGCCGATAGTGCTTGAGGCAACCGCCCACACCAAAGGCCATCTTCTGTCGATGGTGGTCAAGGCAAGAGCCCGCACCAAGGATCGGCTTATGTCGATGGTGGTCGAGGCAACCGCCCGCACCAGGGGCCAGCATGTACAGATGGTGTTCGACACAATCACTCATACCAGAGACCATTTTCTGTCGATGGTGGTCGAGGCAAGAGCCCGCACCAAGGGCCAACTTATGCCGATGGTGCTCGAGGCACCCGCCCGTACCAAGGCCTAGCACGTGCTGATGGTGTTCGAGGCAACCGCCCACATCAAGGCCCAGCATGTGCCGATGGTGGTCGAGGCAACCGCCCGCACCAAGGCCTAGCATGTGCCGATGGTGTTCGATGGGCAACCACCCTCACCAAGGGTCAACTTGTGTCAATGGTGGTCGAGGCAACCGCCCGCACCAAGGCCTAGATGTGTCAATGGTGCTCGATGCAACCGCCCGTACCAGAGGCCATCTTGTGTCGATGGTGGTCGAGGCAACCGCCCGTACCAAGGGTCAGCTTGTACTGATGGTGGTCGAGGCAACCACCCGCACCAGGGGCCATCTTCTGTCAATGGTGGTCGAGGTAAGAGCCCGCACTAAAGGCTGGCTTGTGCCGATGGTGCTCGAGGCAACCACCCGCACCAAGGGCCATCTTGTACCGATGGTGGTCGAGGCAACCTCTCGCACCAAGGTCCAGCATGTGCCAATGGTGGTCAACGCAACCGCCCACACCAGGGGCCAGCTAGTGCCAATGGTGCTCGAGGCAACCGCCCGCACCAAGGCTCGGTACATGTCGATGGTGTTCGAGGTAATCGCTCACACCAGGGGCCATCTTGTGGCGATGGTGGTCGAGGTAACCGCCCGTACCAAGGCCCAGTATGGGCCGATGGTGTTCGACGTAACCGCCCACACCAGGGGCCATCTTGTGTCGATGGTGGTCGAGGCAACTGCCCGCACCAAAAGTCGGCTAGTGCCGATGGTGCTCGAGGCAACGACCCACACCAAGGCCCAGAATGTGTCGATGGTGTTCGAGGCAATCGCCCGCACCAAGGCTCGACATGTGCCGATAGTGGTCGAGGCAACCGCCCGCACCATGGCCCAGCATGTGCCGATGGTGTTCGATGAAACTGCCCTCACCAGGGCCATCTTATGTCGATGGTGGTCAAGGCAACCGCCCACACCAAGGGCCGGCTTGTGCCGATGGTGGTCGGCAAGCAGGGGCCACGAGACTGCCTCTGCCATTCGATAGGTAACAACGGCATGACACCACCAATGCTTGGCCCTATCGGGACTGCACACGTGAGCTCTGCTGACACCACCCCAGGGGGACGTTGCCCGATTCAAGGACTTTTTCCTGGGGTCTCAGGCAGCATCGGCTGCGTGCATGGCCTCATCGAGGCCTAGGCATTTTTAAGGTCGATGAGAAGGGACCGCGAGACCGTCAAATAACGAGAGACTTGGTCGGGCCAAGCCCACAACCGTGGCTTCTATTTTCACCACCCCAGGGAGCCGTTGCCCAATTCAAGGACTTGGTTTGGGGTCTAGGGCAGCAACCACCACGTGCACGGGCTTGAGCTCGGCTCTCCTTTTTCGCATGCATGCCAACTAGTCGAGGGCATGGGCACCTGCCGGTCACCGGAGCAACTAGTCATCGGACAAAATGATCGAAAGGCATGCACACCCTGTATTTCGCTCGAGGGACATTACCCTGAGTGTGCACAATGGGAGGCCCACCACGCATACCTGCTCCCCCCGTGGGGAGGGAAAAGGGGTGCTGGACCACCACCCCCTAAAGAGCATTAGAGATATTTCAGATATGCTACCAGTAGACATTAAAGTGTCTGAAACGAGGACACTTTTTCCAAACAGGCATATCCCACACCGAGGGTGAGCAGGTGCCGATGGTGGTTGGGGCATGTGCCCGCTCCAAGGGCCAGCGTGTGCCGATGGTCGTTGAGGCAACTGCCCGCACCAGCTCAAGGCATGTGCCCACACCAAGGCCCAGCATGTGTCGATGGTGGTCGAGGCAACCATCCGTACCAAGGCCCAACATATGTCGATGGTGTTCGATGTAACCGCCCTCACCAGAGGCCATCTTGTGCCGATGGTGGTCAAGGCAACCGCTTATACCAAGGGTCAGCTTGTGCCGATGGTGGTCGAGGCGACTGCCCTTACCAAGGCCTAGCATGTGCCGATGGTGTTCGACATAACCGCCCGCACCAGGGGCCATCTTGTGCTGATGGTGGTCGAGGCAACCGCCCGCACCAAGGGCCAGCATGTGCCAATGGTGATCGAGGCAACCGCCCACACCATGGGCCATCTTCTGTCGATGGTGGTCGAGGTAAAAGCTCGCACCAAGGGCCAGCTTTTGCCGATGGTGCTCGAGGCAACCGCCCGCATCAGGGGCCATCTTCTGTCGATGGTGGTCGAGGCAACCTCTCACACCAAGGCCCAGCTAGTGTCAATGGTGGTCGAGGCAGCCGATCGTAACAGGGGTCGGCTAGTGTTGATGGTGCTTTAGGCAACCATCTGCACTAAGGCCCGACTCGTACCGATGGTTTTTGAGGCAACCGCCCACACCAGGGGCTATCTTCTGTCGATGGTGGTCGAGGCAACCGCCCGTACCAAGGCCCAACATGTGCCAATGGTGTTCGACGTAACCGCCCACACCATGGGCTATCTTGTGCCGATGGTGGTTGAGGTAACCGCCCGCACCAAGGGCCGATTGTTATCGATGGTGCTCGAGGAACAGCTCGCACCAAGGCCCGGCACATGCCGATGGTGTTCGAGATAACCGCTCACACCAAAGCTCGGTATGTGCTGATGGTGGTCGAGGCAATCGCCAGCACCAAGGCCCAACATGTGCCGATGGTGTTTAACGTAACCGCTCCCACCAAAGGCCATCTTGTGCCGATGGTGGTCGAGTCAACCGCCCGTACCAAGGGTCGACTGGTGCCGATGGTGCTCTAGGCAACTGCCCGCACCAAGGCTCGGCCCATGCGGATGGTGTTCGAGGCAACCGCCCGCACCAAGGCTCGGCCCATGCGGATGGTGTTCGAGGCAACCGCCTGCACCATGGCCCAGCATGTGCCGATGGTGTTCGATGAAACCACTCGCACCAAGGACTATCTTGTGCCGATGGTGGTCGAGGCAACCGTCCGCACCAAGGGCCAGCTTGTACCGATAGTGGTCGAGGCAATTGCCTGCACCAAGGCCCAGCATGTGCCGATGGGGATCGAGGCAACCGCCCACACCAGGGCCCAGCTTGTACCGATGGTGGTCGAGGCAAGTGCCCGTTCCAAAGGGTAGCCTGTGTCAGTGATGGTCAATGCATGTGCCATCACCGTGCCCCATCATGTGCCATTGATGGTTGAGGCCTTTGTCAAAGTTTGATTTTAAACCATGGTGCACATGCTGGGCTCGGGCATGTGCTGGTGCCACATTTTTTTCACCCGGGGCAACATCACCGGAGCATCACCGAAGAACCTGACTGATGGCATTGGGGGTTTCAGCGATTGGGGGGGCCGGGGGTGTGCGCACATGATGTGCGATGGGTGCTGGTACTTGGCCCTTACATTGGCCCCCTATCCCTTATCAAACCTCTTGAACTCACACCCCCTTAAAGAGCATTTGAGATTTTATAGGTTTGCTGCCAGTAGCCATTCTAGTGTCTGAAATGGGGACACTTTTTTCAAATGATCACAAATTAGATGGTGGTCATCCATAGAACGAGGTTTCGACAATGATCCTTCTGCAGGTTCACCTACGGAAACCTTGTTACAACTTTTTCTTCCTCTAAATGATAAGGTTCAATGGACTTCTCTCGACGTCGTGATCTGAACACTTCACCGGACCATTAAATCGGTAAGAGCGACAGACGGTGTGTACATTGGGCAAGGACATAGTCAACACGAGCTGATGACTCGCGCTTACTAGGAATTCCTCGTTGAAGACCAACAATTGCAATGATTTATCTCCATCACGATGAAATTTCAAAGATTACCCGAGCCTGTAGGCCAAGGTTATAGACTCGTTGAATACATCAGTGTAGCGTGCGTGTGGCCCAGAACATCTAAGGGCATCACAGACCTGTTATTGCCTCAAACTTCCTTGGCCTAAGCGGCCATACTCCCTCTAAGAAGCTAGCCACGAAGGATCACCTCTGCGTAGCTAGTTAGCAGGCTGAGGTCTCGTTCGTTAATGAAATTAACCAAACAAATCGCTCTACCAACTAAGAACGGCCATGCACCACCACCTATAGAATCAAGAAAGAGCTCTCAGTCTGTCAATCCTTACTATGTTTGGACCTGGTAAGTTTCCCCGTGTTGAGTCAAATTAAGCCGTAAGCTCCACTCCTGGTGGTGCCCTTCCATCAATTCCTTTAAGTTTCAGCCTTGCAACCATACTTCCCCCAAAACCCAAAGACTTTGATTTCTCATAAGGTGCCGGCAGAGTCCTAAAAGTAACATCCGTCGATCCCTGGTTGGCATCGCTTATGGTTGAGACTAGGACGGTATCTGATCATCTTCGAGCCCTCAACTTTCGTTCTTGATTAATGAAAACATCCTTGGCAAATGCTTTCGTAGTTGTTCATCTTTCATAAATCCAAGAATTTCACATCTAACTATGAAATACGAATGCCCCCGACTGTCCCTGTTAATTATTACTTCGATCTCGAAGGCCAACACAATAGGATCGAAATCTTATGATGTTATCCCATGCTAATGTATACAAGCGTAGGCCTGCTTTGAGCATTCTAATTTTTTCAAAGTAACAGCACTGAAGGAACGACCCGGGCAATTAAGTCTAGGCATGCATCACCGATAGTAGGAACGAGTAGACCGGTGCTCACCGTGAGGTAGACCGAATGACCCTGGCACCAGACTTGCCTCCAATGGATCCTCGTTAAGGGATTTAGATTGTACTCATTCCAATTACTAGACTCATAGAGCCCGATATTGTTATTTATTATCACTACCTCCCTGTGTCAGGATTGGGTAATTTGCACGCCTGTTGCCTTCCTTGGATGTGGTAGCCGTTTCTCAGGCTCCCTCTCCAAAATCGAACCCTAATTCTCTGTCACCCGTCACCACCAGAGTAAGCCACTATCTTACCATCGAAAGTTGATAGGGCAAAATTTTGAATGATGCCTCACCGGCACAAAGGTCGTGCGATCTGTCGAGTTATCATGAATCATCAGAGCAACGGGCATAGCCCGCATCGACCTTTTATCTAATAAATGCATCCCCTCCAAAAGTCGAGGTTTGTTGCACGTATTAGCTCTAGAATTACTATGGTTATCCGAGTAGTAGATACCATCAAACAAACTATAACTGATTTAATGAGCCATTCACAGTTTCATAGTCTGAATTAGTTCATACTTACACATGCATGGCTTAATCTTTAAGACAAGCATATGACTACTGGCAAGATCAACCAGGTAGCATTCCTTCGAGACGTTGGCACCACTTGGGCCTCGATGCACCGATGCAGAGCGCGAGCGTTGTGCATGTCAAGCATGTGAAATGTGTAGCATCGGACGAATGGGGGCCGAGAGCCCACGCCCGTTAAACATTCCACATCTGAGAGCACAATCAAACGTCGGTGCACCAATGCGGCCACGGAGGATTGGGTGGCACGCTCGAGACACCGACCCTGATTGACATCCAACCCGTGGCCCCTGGAGGCACGAGACGGATGAGGGATGATGAGACATCCAGTTTCCATTAATTCAGGTATGCAGCACAAGATCCCGATCGTGCCCCCGGGGTACGATGATCGCATGGGGGGAGATTGAAGAGGATGACAGGTTGACAGTTTGATGCATCGAGCACAGAGCCTGTCGACAAGCACAACCATAGCACCACTCATATGCCCATTGCGTACAAGTGGTAGCATCCATGCGTGCTGGTCCACAACCCACCTGATCGATTACTCGACGAGCGAGCGGAGGAAACGACGTGCGAGGCCATCCCACAATCGCTTCGCATGAGAAAAACATGAGCAAGGGCCATGAGACTGCCCCTGCCATCCGACAGGCAACAACAGCCGATAGCAATCGAGGTAAGTGCCCGTTCCAAAGGGCAACCTGTGCCGATGATGGTCGATGCATGTGCCATCACTATGCGCCATTATGTGCCATTGATGGTCGAGGCCTTGGTCGAAGTTTGATTTTGAGCCACGGTGCACATGCTGGGCTCGGGCATGTGCTGGTGCCACATTTTTTTTCACTCGGGACACCATCGCCGGAGCATCACCGGAGAACCTGACAAGAGGCATTGGGGGTTCCGACGATTGGAGGGGTCGGGGGGTGTGCGCACATGATGTGCAATGGGTGCTGGTACTTGACCCTTATATTGGCCCCATATCCCTCATCAAACCTTGAAAACTCACACCCCCTTAAAGAGCATTTGAGATTTTATAGGTTTGCTGCCAGTAGCCATTCAAGTGTCTGGAATGGGGACATTTTTTTCAAATGGTCACAAAATCTTCTCCACTTCGAGTTTTTAGCTAAATTTTTTTGTACATGCCAACAAAAATACAAGTATCACGTCTACAAAATTTGGGGCTAAAACTCCTTTTATAAAAATTTTAAAAAATCCCAAACCTCAAAAAGTTTCAAAAATCATGAAAAATAGAAAATGAGTCATCTTGCCACAAAACTTCACATGAAGGCTTAGGAGACCATTGTATGAATTTACAAGCCATAAAAATGGCATTGGCACCGTAGAAATATGAAAAAAGTGCCTGTACGCTCGTTTTATGGGTTGACTTAGGCATATGGAGTTCATTCCCAGTCTAAGCATACAGAGTTCATTCCCAGTCTAAGATCAGACCAGACCGAGGGTTGCGACAGTAGGACCAGTACTAGGATTGGTAACATGTAGGGAGGGATCGGGTCAATCCCTGACTTACACATTCTACCTCTCCAATCGGCTGATCGCCCGCACGCTCATTTCGTTGGTTGGCTTAGGCATACGGAGTTCATTCCATGTCTAAGCCCCAGTCGAATCGAAGGTTGTGGCAACAGGACTGGCAGCGGGATCGATAGCACGTAAAGGGGGACCGAGCTGATCCCCGACTTGCGCATTATGCCTCTCTGGCCGGCTCAGCGCCCACACGCTCGTTTCGTGGGTTGACTTAGGCATATGGAGTTCATTCCCAGTCTAAGCATATGGAGTTCATTTTTAGTCTAAGATTGGACCGATAGCAAGATCGACAGTAGCATGCAGAGGGGGACCGAGCTGATCCTCGGCTTACGCATCCTGCCTCACCGATCGACTGAGCGCCCGCATGCTCGTTTCATGGGTTGACTTAGGCATATAGAGTTCATTCTCGATCTAAGCCCCAACCGGATCGAGGGACCCGTAGCAGGATTGACAGCACGCATAGGGGGATCAGGCTAATCCTCAGCTTGCGCATTTTGGCTCTCCAGTCGGTTGAGTGCCCGCATGCTTGTTTCATGGGTTGACTTAGGCATACGTAGTGCATTCTCGATCTTGACCAACCAAGGGCTATCGACGGTGTTTGGGGCAATAGCCGAGGGGGACCAGCATCGAGATCCTTGGTCGGCTCATGCATCCCACCCTCAGCGATCGGTTCAGTGCCCACACACTCGATTCAGGGGTCGACCAGGGCGAGCGAAGTTCGTTCCTGGTCGGGATCGGGGGATGGGAGGCCCCGAGTGACGCCCACCCTCAGAGGGGGGTGGCGTGAAAAGAGGGAAGGTCAGCGCGATGAGGGACGAATCAAAGTGACAAAGGGCTGAATCTCAGTGGATCGTGGCAGCAAGGCCACTCTGCCACTTACAATACCCCGTCGCATAATTAAGTCGTCTGCAAAGGATTCTACCCGCCACTCAATGGGAATTGAGCTCCAATGAGGCCCACGCGGCTCATCCGCCGTAGGGGCTGCACTTACGACACGTGCCCTTGGGGGCCATGCGCCCCTACTACGGGTTGGCAATCAGGCAGAGGGGGCGCACGTCATTTTTAGCTCAGATTCTGACTTAGAGGTATTCAATCATAATCCAGCGCATGGTAGCTTCGCGCCACTGGCTTTTTAACCAAGCGCGATTACCAATTGTGCGAATCAACGGTTCCTCTCGTACTAGGTTAAATTACTATCGCGACGTCACCATCAGTAGGGTAAAACTAACTTGTCTCACGACGGTCTAAACCCAGCTCACGTTCCCTATTGGTGGGTGAACAATCCAACACTTGGCGAATTCTGCTTTACAATGTTAGGAAGAGCCGGCATCGAAGGATCAAAAAGCAACCGCCTATTCTAGCTCGAGGCATGTGCCCACACCAAGGCCCGGCATGTGCCGATGGTGTTCGACACAACCGCCCACACCAGGGGCCATCTTCTACCGATGGTGGTCGAGGCAAGAGCCCGCACCAAGGGCAGGCTTGTCCCGATAGTGCTCGAGGCAACTGGCCGTACCAGAGGCCATCTTCTGCCAATGGTGGTAAAGGTAATAGCCTGCACTAAGGCCTAGTATGTGCCGATGGTGGTCGAGGTAACCACCCGTACCAAGGGTCGGCTAGTGCCGATGGTGCTCAAGGCAACCACCCGCACCAAGGCCCGGTACGTGCCGATGGTGTTCGAGGCAACAGCCCACACCAGGGGTTATCTTCTGTCGATGGTGGTTGAGGCAACCACCCGTACCATGGCTTGGCACATGCCGATGGTGTTCGAGGCAACCGCCCGTACTAAGGCCTGGCACATGCCAATGGTGTTCGAGGTAACCGCCCATACCAGAGGCCATCTTTTACCGATGATGGTCGAGGCAACTGCTCACACCAAGGCCCCGTACGTGTCGATGCGTTCGATGCAACTGCCCGCACCAGGGGCCCGCACGTGTCGATGGTGGTCGAGGCAACCGCCCGTACCAAGGGTCGGTTGGTGTCGATGGTGCTCGAGGCAACAGCCCACACCAAGGCCCGGCACATACCGATGGTGTTCGAGGCAACCGCCCACACCAAGGCTTGGTATGTTTTGATGGTGGTTCAGGTAACCGCCCGCACCATGGCCCAGCATTGTCGATGGTGTTCGATGAAACCGCCCGCACTAGGGGCCATCTTATGTCGATAGTGGTCGAGGTAACTGCCTGCACCAAGGGCCGGCTTGTACCAATGGTGATCGAGGTAACTGCCCGCACCAAGGCCCAGCATGTGCCGATGGGGATCGAGGCAACTGCACGTACCAAAGCCTAGCTTGTGTCGATGGCAGTTGAGGTAAGTGCCCGTTCCAAAGGGCAACCTGTGCCGATGATGGTCGATGCATGTGCCATCACCATGCATCATCATGTGCCATTGATGGTTGAGGCCTTGGTCGAAGTTTGATTTTCAGCCACAGTGTACATGCTGGGCTCGAGCATGTGCTAGTGCCACATTTTTTTTCACCCGGGGCACCATCGTTGAAGCATCGTCGGAGAACCTGACTGACGACATTAGGGGTTCCAACGATTGGGGGGGCCGGGGGGTGTGCGCACATGATGTGTGATGGGT